>NC_083583.1:49734795-49767295 GCF_027579695.1 Neoarius graeffei | reverse complement strand
AGGAAGGAAGGAGCTTCTTTCAGAGAAAGAAACAAGGAGAGAAAATCAGAAACAGACAAAAGAAAGAAAGAAAGAAAGAAAGAAAGAAAGAAAGAAAGAAAGAAAGAAAGAAAGAAAGAAAGAAAGAAATGAGGGAAGGAAGGAGCTTCTTTCAAAGAAACAAGTAGAGAAAATCAGAAACAGACAAAAAGAAGAAAGAAAGAAAGAAAGAAAGAAAGAAAGAAAGAAAGAAAGAAAGAAAGAAATGAGGAAAGGAAGGAGCTTCTTTCAGAGAAAGAAACAAGTAGAGAAAATCAGAAACAGACAAAAGGAAAGAATGAAGGAAGGAAAGAAAGAAATGATGGCAGGAAGGAAGGAGCTTCTTTCAGAGAAAGAAACAAGGAGAGAAAATCAGAAACAGACAAAAGGAAGAAAGAAAGAAAGAAAGAAAGAAAGAAAGAAAGAAAGAAAGAAAGAAAGAAAGAAAGAAATGAGGGGAAGGAGCTTCTTTCAGTGAAAGAAACAAGTAGAGAAAATCAGAAACAGACAAAAGGAAGGAAGGAAGGAAGGAAGGAAGGAAGGAAGGAAGGAAGGAAGGAAAATGAGAAGTACCTATCCCTATAAAAGCAGAGAGCCAATGACATTATAACCTTCAAAATCCTGAAAGTTATGAACGAACAGATATGAGAATAGGGAGAGAACTGGACAGCTCCAGTGTGCACCTGCACTGTGAGGGTGAATTTAAAGCAAAGCTGCTAATTGGTTGGCTGGAAAGTCCATTACGATCAGAAAACATCACCAGATGTTAGTTCAATTCACATTCAGGAATGTTCTGTCATTTCTAAGAATCAGTATCTGGACAGCAAAGTATTGATGGTTCACCAGAAGGAATGCAGAGACAGAATTTCATTGTCCAGTGTAACTGCCTGCTGTGTATGACAATAAACTCTTGAATCTTGTATTTCAATTTTAAAATAAAAGTTTAAGATATTCATTAAAATGAACTTTTACAAATGTTTAATATGATGTTTAACAATGTTTAATGTTGAATAAAATATTCTGTTTTGCAAAAAAATATATACAATTTCAAACCTGGATTAATCTTTCCTCTCAGGTAGCCAATAATATTATAGACTCTTCTGTATGATGCTTGGGATCCAATGCTTAGCTTTATAATCCTTTGTCCTAAAAATAGAGAGACAGCATTTACGGTAATTAATCACAGGAATTTTCACATTTGACATGATACTTCCTTGACACTGAAAGCTGAAAGTGTGTACATAGGGTGGTATAAATTATTATAAACTTTCAGCTCTGTTTGAGTCAAGGCACATAAGCAAAACCACAGAAGGATTTTTATACCTGGTGGAAGTAATTTAATTTCCAAAAGACTCATTGCCAGCTCTATCATCACTAAAGCTCTCCCAGTTTCATTTTTACTGTTATGGCACCTCTCGCAGAGCATCTCTTAAAGCTGATGCAAAAGCAAATAAAATGCCTTCTACCCACAGAGAATGTGATGCACACCAACCAGTGCATCAGGAAAATAAGCAGGTAGGCATCGATGCTACTGAGATCATTGCTGCCCGTCTCTGTTGGCAATTACACACAAACCAGCACAGGGGTGAATATTAATACAGCCAATACCCTGACAGATAAATGTGCTGTTGGTGTGCGTGCATGCGTGTGCATGTGTGGGTGTGTGTGCGCACACGTGTGTGTGTGTGTGTTCAAACAGAACGTTGGCAGATAGGATGTGGGATCTCTGCAGGTTTGGGGTGCAGACAGGATTGAAAATTCTGTTTCAACAGGACCCCCCCAGATCACAGGCAGATGTGCTGGCCTTGGGGTACGGTGCTCAGATGCTGCCTTTTTTTTTTTTTTTATTAGTCACATACTATGTGAATATCAGAGGGAAATAAAGATGAAGTCGGCGGAGAGGATGCAGGATGCAAGCTGTGTGTACTTACACAGCGGATGACAGCGACAGAGATGTGTGAAATGTATGAGTGCTTCTCTACACTCTTGGTGTAATTTAATTTAAGCTAGGATAGCAGTGGTCCACGCAGGCACCAAACTTGATTTTTCACTCCCAACAAGACACTGAATGACTTTAGGTAAATAGCTGAGGACATACGGTATGTAGCTCTGCAGAGGTATGTACAGCACGTTTCCATATCCTAAAAGCACAATTACATCAATAAACAGGCACTGTCCTGAATAAATTAACAGAATGTAAGCATTTGGGTTCTGAAGCTCATTAGAATTTATTATGAATATTTTTGACCATTATAACTATCTGCTCAAAGTCAAGAAATCTCTTTTGAAAGTTAAATCTTAGTTTTTATCAAACTAGAGTCTATATCTTGATTTACAGTACCAGTCAAAAGTTTGTACACATTTGTTTACCACATAATTCCATATATGTTCCATATGTTATTTCATAGTTTTGATGTCTTCAGTATTGTTCTACAACCCAGACAATAGTCAAAATACAGAAAAAACCTATGAATGAGTATGTGTGTCCAAACTTTTGATTGGTACTGTTTGAAATTATACAGTGGTGTTTGAAAGTCTGTGAACCCTTTAGAATTTTCTATATTTCTGCATAAATATGACCTAAAACATCATCAGATTTTCACACAAGTCCTAAAAGTAGATAAAGAGAACCCAGTTAAATAAATGAGACAAAAATATTATACTTGATCATTTACTTATTGAGGAAAATGATCCAATATTACGGTACATATCTGTGAGTGGCAAAAGTATGCGAATCTTTGTTTTGCTTTCAGTATCTGGTGTGACCCCCTTGTGCAGCAATAACTGCAACTAAACATTTCTGGTAACTGTTGATCAGTCCTGCACACCGGCTTGGAGGAATTTTAGCCCGTTCCTCCGTACAGAACAGCTTCAACTCTGGGATGTTGGTGGCTTTCCTCACATGAACTGCTCGCTTCAGGTCCTTCCACAACATTTTGATTGGCTTAAGGTCAGGACTTTGACTTGGCCATTCCAAAACATTAACTTTATTCTTCTTTAACCATTCTTTGGTAGAATGACTTGTGTGCTTAGGGTCGTTGTCTTGTTGCATGACCCACCTTCTCTTGAGATTCAGTTCATAGACAGATGTCCTGACATTTTCCTTTAGAATTCGCTGGTAAAATTCAGAATTCATTGTTCTGAATTCAATTATGGCAAGCCGTCCTGGCCCAGATGCAGCAAAACAGGCCCAAACCATGATATCACCATGTTTCACAGATGGGATAAGGTTCTTATGCTGGACTGCAGTGTTTTCTTTCCTCCAAAAATAACACTTCTCCTTTAAACCAAAAAGTTCTATTTTGGTCTCATCCATCCACAAAACATTTTTCCAATAGCCTTCTGGCTTGTCCATGTGATCTTTAGCAAACTGCAGATGAGCAGCAATGTTCTTTTTGGAGAGCAGTGGCTTTCTCCTTGCAACCCTGCCATGCACACCATTGTTGTTCACTGTTCTCCTGATGGTGGATTCATGAACATTAACATTAGCCAATGTGAGTGAGGCCTTCAGTTGCTTAGAAGTTACCCTGGGGTCCTTTGTGACCTCGACGACTATTACATGCCTTGCTCTTGGAGTGATCTTTGTTGGTCGACCACTCCTGGGAAGGGTAACAATGGTCTTGAATTTCCTCCATTTGTACACAATCTGTCTGACTGTGGATTGGTGGAGTCCAAACTCTTTAGAGATGGTTTTGTAACCTTTTCCAGCCTGATGAGCATCAACAACACTTTTTCTGAGGTCCTCAGAAATCTCCTTTGTTCATGCTATGATACACTTCCATAAACATGTGTTGTGAAGATCAGACTTTGATAGATCCCTGTTCTTTAAATAAAACAGGGTGCCCACTCACACCTGATTGTCATCCCACTGATTGAAAACACCTGACTCTAATTTCACCTTCAAATTAACTGCTAATCCTAGAGGTTTGCATACTTTTGCCACTCACAGATATGTAATATTGGATCATTTTCCTCAATAAATAAATGACCAAGTATAATATTTTGTTTCATTTGTTTAACTGGGTTCTCTTTATCTACATTTAGTACTTGTGTGAAAATCTGATGATGTTTTAGGTCATAAAATGCAGAAATGTAGAAAATTCTAAAGAGTTCACAAACTTTCAAGCACCACTGTACCTCCATAGAGCTATGGAATCAAAACTGGGGTCCCATTGGACCCAACAAAAAAGTTTACTGTCATGTGTGTGAGCATACAAACAGATATAAAGCTCAGAGAACAATGGCATATTGAGTGACATGGGAGAGTTTATGCACTTTCCAACAAAACTGCTTTATTCTAGTCAGGGTCCATAGTTAAACTCCAGGTAAATGGCTAATTTGTTTGTATTTTTGGAAATCGAACCAAGCTCAGTAAAAAAAAAAAAAATACAAAAACCTTGAAGATGGATACAAACAGAAATAAATGCAGGATTGGTCAGAATTCCTTTGAGAGTTAAAAATTCTATTCTACCAAATTTGTAGAAAAAAAATAAAACCCCATGGAACGTTACTTGTGCTGGGTATACCATATCTACTGGCTTTGGAAAGATAATGAAAACCATGAGTTCATAATGAGAGGTTGGTTAGTTACCTGGTTTATGATGGTGAATAGAGAGAAGTCGTAACCAAGACACCCACTGTTACTTAAGCTACTCGCTTGCATTAATCGATACCGTTATAATTAAAGGGGTTTTGATAAAGCTATTCCTTGCAGCTTCTCTGCTTGAGCACTGTAATTGCACAGGCAATTTATTATACTTATGGCATTCATCGGGGACACTCGGGGGAGTTGAGGCAATGTGGCAGGGAGCAGACATTTGCAGAAAATTCCAATTCGTTTGGGCCTTTCTCCCTTCGATTGCTTTTCTCTACACTGAATAAGTGTGAGATGAATCTGGGCTGGGAGATGCACAGTGACACAAAACCTCCAAAATGGTGCATTCAGCTGCATATTGCGCTACACCATATGCTCAGGATGTCATGAAAAATACCATGCCTAGCTTTTAAACATCAAGAAGTGTATCTTTTGAGAGTAGGTCCTCAAGAAGTCTCCACGGAAAAGAGGGAGCAATATGATTAGAGCATGGTGGAGCAATATAGTGGGCTTAATTGAAAGGGAATTAAAAGTGAGGACACTGACAGATGGAAACAAACGATTTGAAACCTCAGGAGTGGTCAGTGCTCAGCCCAATCAATACAGCACAGATTACTCGTTCCCAAGTATTTGATCCTGCTATTGGAATACAGGTGGTGGATTGGGGCTGGAGTCATGGTTGGGGAGCTGCAGATCTCAGAGGTAAAGTGGACACAGGAGACATTCGAGACACCAGTTTCTCCTTCGCTCTGGGGAGTTTGTTCACATTGATTGCTGGACATTTGACTGGTGAAGGTGATGTTGTGTACTTGTCAGAGAAATATATCTCTCATATAAAATTTTTGATCACATTCTGTCCCTGTAGAACAGTGGACACACACACACACACACACACACACACACGGCTCTGGACACATTCCAATTAAACACGCTTTCATCCAAACCAGTAAGTGCTGACTCATAATAACCCCAATACCAGCAGCCTTTAACTTCTTCATTCAAACTTTGGCAGGGGGATTTGCCTTAAAGCCAATGTCCTTTCATTTTGTCGCTGGAGCTGAAAATCCTTTACTGTCTATCAGGCTGAGACGGCGGCAAAGCAGCAAAGGCTGGATCTCCAGGGCGACGATGCAAAGATAAGTGAGGATTTTAACTCAATAGCAGGAATTAGAGCTTAATAACCCCCATTAAAATCTGCTGCAAATGCCTCCCAGCATACACACATGGCCAGAAGAGGGCCTCCATGAGCTGCAGCTTTGTGTGTATGTACAGTCTATATGTGTTAGAGTAAAAGCAAGTGTGAGAACTTTTTCATGTGTAATAGTAAAATTTAAGTTAGGGACACTCAGTTTCCAATTCTGTATCCAAGCTGTGTGGGCATTTTTTCAGTGCTTTATGTGGACGGAATTGAATAGTCAGGAAATAATAACCATAGATAGAGACTGATCAATCTGGTGAATGCTCTGAGCTGCCATGACATGACATCGCATAATATCTCATCCCCACAGCTTCATGGTTGTAACAAAAGGTCAGAAAAACCCATTTTCACATTTAACCTGTTGTTTACCTTCAGTGATCTTTTTGTACCCGCCTTATGTTCACAGGAGCAGAGCAAGACAGATAGCTACAATGCATTTTCTTTCTTTTTTTCAAGGGATTTTTCATCATTTTTCTTTGCCAATTAGTCACCTGCCAATTCTCACCCACCAGCCAGCTCAGCCCCATCAAATGGCGGCTACCAACCAGGGATGATAAACACATGCTTGCTGTGAGACATGCAAAGCCAGCCAACTACATCTTTTCAAACTGTTGCTTATGCTACATAACAAAGCAGCGTAACACACACATGGAGGAAATCGCTTTCCACCCCCTTCTGCATACATGAGCTCACAGAATCCCATGACTACCACAGTGTCACTGTGACTGACAGGTGGGAGACAGTATGCCATCCCTCCCACTCAGAAAGCACAGATAATTTTGCTCCCTTGGCCCCCAGCCACAAATGGCTGTGGCATCATCAGGATTTAAACTCTCAATCTCCAGAAGATAGGTCAAACACATTTCTGTTGTGCCACTCATTTTCTACATACATGCATGACATGGAGCCATGTTTCAGTCAGCAAGTGAACTTTGAATTGAGATTCTCAATTGTATACAGATTAGCTATTAGACATCCAAATAATTGGCTCAAATGATTACTTGGGCCAATCAGTTTCCCCCACTCATTAATTTAGTTCCTACAACCCCGATTCCAAAAAAGTTGGGACAAAGTACAAATTGTAAATAAAAACGGAATGCAATGATGTGGAAGTTTCAAAATTCCATATTTTATTCAGAATAGATGACATATCAAATGTTTAAACTGAGAAAATGTATCATTTAAAAATTAGGTGATTTTAAATTTCATGACAACAACACATCTCAAAAAAGTTGGGACAAGGCCATGTTTACCACTGTGAGACATCCCCTTTTCTCTTTACAACAGTCTGTAAACGTCTGGGGACTGAGGAGACAAGTTGCTCAAGTTTAGGGATAGGAATGTTAACCCATTCTTGTCTAATGTAGGATTCTAGTTGCTCAACTGTCTTAGGTCTTTTTTGTCGTATCTTCCATTTTATGATGCGCCAAATGTTTTCTATGGGTGAAGGATCTGGACTGCAGGCTGGCCAGTTCAGTACCCGGACCCTTCTTCTATGCAGCCATGATGCTGTAATTGATGCAGTATGTGGTTTGGCATTGTCATGTTGGAAAATGCAAGGTCTTCCCTGAAAGAGACGTCGTCTGGATGGGAGCACATGCTGGTCTAGAACCTGGATATACCTTTCAGCATTGATGGTGTCTTTCCAGATGTGTAAGCTGCCCATGCCACACGCACTAATGCAACCCCATACCATCAGAGATGCAGGCTTCTGAACTGAGTGCTGATAACAACTTGGGTTGTCCTTCTCCTCTTTAGTCCGAATGACATGGCGTCCCTGATTTCCATAAAGAACTTCAAATTTTGATTCATCTGACCACAGAACAGTTTTCCACTTTGCCACAGTCCATTTTAAATGAGCCTTGGCCCAGAGAAGACGTCTGCGCTTCTGGATCATGTTTAGATATGGCTTCTTCTTTGAACTATAGAGTTTTAGCTGGCAACGGCAGATGGCATGGTGAATTGTGTTCACAGATAATGTTCTCTGGAAATATTCCTGAGCCCATTTTGTGATTTCCAATACAGAAGCATGCCTGTATGTGATGCAGTGCCGTCTAAGGGCCCGAAGATCACGGGCACCCAGTATGGTTTTCCGGCCTTGGCCCTTACGCACAGAGATTCTTCCAGATTCTCTGAATCTTTTGATGATATTATGCACTGTAGATGATGATATGTTCAAACTCTTTGCAATTTTACACTGTCGAACTCCTTTCTGATATTGCTCCACTATTTGTCGGCACAGAATTAGGGGGATTGGTGATCCTCTTCTCATCTTTATTTCTGAGAGCCGCTGCCACTCCAAGATGCTCTTTTTATACCCAGTCATGTTAATGACCTATTGCCAATTGACCTAATGAGTTGCAATTTGGTCCTCCAGCTGTTCCTTTTTTGTATCTTTAACTTTTCCAGCCTCTTATTGCCCCTGTCCCAACTTTTTTGAGATGTGTTGCTGTCATGAAATTTCAAATGAGCCAATATTTGGCATGAAATTTCAAAATGTCTCACTTTTGACATTTGATACGTTGTTTATGTTCTATTGTGAATACAATATCAGTTTTTGAGATTTGTAAATTGTTGCATTCCATTTTTATTTACAATTTGTACTTTGTCCCAACTTTCTTGGAATCGGGGTTGTACCTGCAACAGTGTTTGGTGCACAAAAATGCAAGACAAATTATAACTGTGGGTGAATTTGATCTTGTCATATATGACCCATTATTAAACATGTCTTTACAGACATCTTCAACATCTCATTGAGCCAGGCTGTTGTCCCTACGTGCCTCAAAGCCACCACCATCATCGCGGTCCCAAAGAAGCCGTCTCCCTCCTGCTTCAATGAGTACCGCCTGGTCGCACTCACTCCCATCCTCATGAAGTGCTTCAAGCGGCTAGTCATGTGGCATATCAAGTCTGCCCTCCCCCCCACCCTGGACCCTTTCCAGTTTGCATATCAGTCCAACCGTTTGACCGATGATGCCATCTCCACTGCCCTCCACTTAGCCCTCACCCACCTGGAGACAAAAGACTCGTACGTCAGAATGCTGTTCATAGACTTCAGCTCAGCATTCAACACAATCATTCCTCAGCAGCTCATTCATAAACTGGACCAGCTGGTATTCAACACCTCCCTGTGCAACTAGCTGCTGGACTTCCTGACGGGGAGACCACAGGCTGTACGGGTCGGCAGCAACTCCTCCAGCACCATCACACTGAACACGGGGGCCCCCCAAGGATGTGTGCTGAGCCCCCTCCTCTTCACTCTGCTGACCCACGACTGCACACCAACATTAAGTTTGCGGATGACACAACTGTGGTGGGTCTCATCAACAATGGTGATGAGACAACCTACAGGAGTGAGGTGAGCCACCTGGCCATGTGGTGCAAGGACAACAATCTCCGCCTGAACGTGGAGAAGACGAAGGAGATTGTTGTGGACTTCAGGACAGCGCGCACCCAGCATGCTCCACTAACTATCGACAGTGCTGCAGTGGAGAGGGTGAGCAGCACCAAGTTTCTGGGTGTGCACATCTCTGAAGACCTGTCCTGGAGCAACAACACCGCATCACTGGCCAAAAAAGCCCAACAGCGTCTGTACTTCCTCCGCAAACTGAGGAGAGCAAGATCCCCAGCCCCCATCATGTACACATTCTACAGAGGCACCATTGAGAACATCCTGACCAACTGCATCACCGTGTGGTATGGCGCCTGCACCATGTCCTGCTGCAAGACTCTGCAGCGCATCGTGAGAGCAGCTGAGAGGATCATTGGTGTCTCTCTCCCTTCTTTTATGGATATCTATAACTCCAGTCTCACCCGAAAAGCCATCAGGATTGCAGGTGACCCCACCCACCCGTCTCACAGCCTCTTCAGCCTGCTGCCATCAGGGAGGAGACTACGGAGTCTCCGGGCCAAAACCAGCAGGCTCAAGGACAGTTTCTTTCACCAGGCGGTCAGGAGGCTCAACACCCCCCCTCCCGTTCTGCCCCTCCTCCCCCCTCTGCCCCCACCACAGATTCTGCCCGCACACCCCCCTGCCCCCCCTTCAGCATCTGACATCATGTCACCCTCACAGTCTCCCCCCCCCCCCAACACACACACATACTCAACGTTCATTCGCACACTGAACTCAGGGACTGCACATTTCACTTTACCTCGCTCATTTGCACCATTCCGCACTACCTCACCTTAACAGCTATTAGTTTATTGTTTATACTGCTTATTTCTTGTTTACCTGCTATACCTCAAGTATCCTTGACTGTTTATTTTATGTCCTTTGCTCTAATTTATATATATATATGCAATGTATGTATGTATATGTGTGTGTATATTTTATATCTCGTCTCGTCTCGTCTTCTTCTGCTTATCCAGGACCGGGTCGCGGAGGCAGCAGTCTAAGCATGGAAGCCCAAACTTCCCTTTCCCCAGACACCTCGGCCAGCTCCTCGGGAAGAACACCGAGGCGTTCCCAGGCCAGCCGAGAGACATAGTCCCTCCAGCGTGTCCTGGGTCTTCCCCGGGGCCTCCTCCCGGGGGGACATGCCTGGAACACCTCCCCAGGGAGGCGTCCAGGAGGCATCCGAAAAAGATGCCCGAGCCACCTCAGCTGGTTCCTCTCGATGTGGAGGAGCAGCGGCTCTACTCCGAGCTCCTCCCGAGTGACTGTGCTTCTCACCCTATCTCTAAGGGAGCGCCCAGCCACCCTGCGAAGGAAACTCATTTCAGCCGCTTGTATCCGCGATCTTGTTCTTTCTGTCATTACCCAAAGCTCATGACCATAGGTGAGAGTCGGAACGTAGATCGACCGGTAAATTGAGAGCTTCGCCTTTTGGCTCAGCTCCTTCTTCACCACGACGGACCGGTAAAGCGACCGCATCACTGCGGAGGCTGCACCGATCCGCCTGTCGATCTCACGCTCCATCCTTCCCTCACTCGTGAACAAGATTCCGAGATACTTAAACTCCTCCACTTGAGGCAGGACTTCTCCACCAACCTGGAGAGGGCAAGCCACCCTTTTCCGGTCGAGAACCATGGCCTCGGACTTGGAGGTGCTGATTCTCATCCCAGCCGCTTCACACTCGACTGCAAACCGCCCCAGTGCATGCTGAAGGTCCTGGTTTGAAGAAGCCAACAGGACAACATCATCCGCAAAAAGCAGAGATGAAATCCTGTGGTTCCCAAACAGGATTCCTTCCGGCCCCTGGCTGCGCCTAGAAATTCTGTCCATAAAAATTATGAACAGAACCGGTGACAAAGGGCAGCCCTGATGGAGTCCAACATGCACTGGGAACAGGTCTGACTTACTGCCGGCAATGCGAACCAGACTCCTGCTCCGTTCGTACAGGGACCGGACAGCCCTTAGCAAAGAGCCCCGAACCCCATACTCCCGAAGCACCACCCACAGAATACCACGGGGGACACGGTCGAATGCCTTCTCCAGATCCACAAAGCACATGTGGACTGGTTGGGCAAACTCCCATGAACCCTCGAGCACCCTATGAAGGGTATAGAGCTGGTCCAGTGTTCCGCGACCAGGACGAAAACCGCATTGTTCCTCCTGGATCCGAGGTTCGACTATTGGTCGAATTCTCCTCTCCAGTACCCTGGAGTAAACTTTCCCTGGGAGGCTGAGAAGTGTGATTCCCCTATAATTGGAGCACACTCTCCGGTCCCCTTTCTTAAAAAGAGGGACCACCACCCCAGTCTGCCACTCCAGAGGCACTGTCCCCGACCGCCACGCGATGTTGCAGAGGCGTGTCAACCAAGACAGCCCCACAACATCCAGAGACTTGAGATACTCAGGGCGGATCTCATCCACCCCCGGTGCCTTGCCACCGAGGAGCTTGCAAACCACCTCAGTGACTTCGGCTTGGGTAATGGACGAGTCCACCTCTGAGTCATCAGCCTCAGTCTCCTCATTGGAAGACATGACGGTGGGATTGAGGAGATCCTCAAAGTATTCCTTCCACCGCCCGACAATGTCCCCAGTCAAGGTCAACAGCTCCCCACCCGCACTGTAAACAGTGTTGGCAGAGTACTGCTTCCCCCTCCTGAGGCGCCGGACGGTTTGCCAGAATTTCTTCGAGGCCGACCGATAGTCCTTCTCCATGGCCTCCCCGAACTCCTCCCAGTTCCGAGTTTTTGCCTCCGCAACTGCCCGAGCTGCAGCACGCCTGGCCTGCCGATACCCGTCGGCTGCCTCAGGACTCCCGGAGGTCAACATGGCCCGATAGGACTCCTTCTTCAGCTTGACGGCATCCCTTACTTCCGGTGTCCACCACCGGGTTCGGGGATTGCCGCCACGACAGGCACCGGAGACCTTGCGGCCACAGCTCCGAACAGCTGCATCCACAATGGAGGTAGAGAACATGGTCCACTCAGACTCAATGTCCCCCGCCTCCCTCGGAAGCTGGGAAAAGCTCTCCCGGAGGTGGGAGTTAAAGACCTCCCCAACAGAGTGCTCGGCCAGACGTTCCCAGCAGACCCTCACCATACGTTTGGGCCTGCCAGGTCTGTCCAGCTTCCTCCTCCGCCAGCGGATCCAACTCACCACCAGGTGGTGATCAGTTGACAACTCAGCCCCTCTCTTCACCCGAGTGTCCAAGACATAGGGTCGGAGATCAGATGACACGACTACAAAGTCGATCATCGACCTCCGACCTAAGGTGTCCTGGTGCCACGTGCACTTATGGACACCCCTATGCTCGAACATGGTGTTCGTTATGGACAAACTGTGACTAGCACAGAAGTCCAATAACAAAACACCACTCGGGTTCAGATCGGGGAGGCCGTTCCTCCCAACCACGCCCCTCCAGGTGTCACTGTCATCGCCCACGTGAGCATTGAAGTCCCCCAGTAGCACAATGGAGTCCCCAGTCTGAGCACCCCTCAGTACCTCTCCCAGGGACTCCAAGAAGGCCGGATACTCTATACTGCTATTTGGCCCGTAGGCACAAACAACAGCAAGAGCCCTCTCCCCAATCCGAAGGCGCAGAGAGGCGACCCTCTCGTTCACTGGGGTAAACTCCAACACATGGCGGCTGAGCTGGGGAGCTATAAGGAAGCCCACACCAGCCCGCCGCCGCTCACCACGGGCGACTCCAGAGAAGTGGAAAGTCCAGCCCCTCTCGAGGAGCTGGGTTCCAGAGCCCAAGCTGTGCGTGGAGGTGAGCCCGACTATCTCTAGCCGGTACCTCTCAACCTCCCGCACAAGCTCAGGCTCCTTCCCCCCCAGCGAAGTGACATTCCATGTCCCAACAGCCAGTCGCTGTGTCCGGGGATCAGGTCGTCGAGGCCCCTGCCTTCGACTGCCACCCAATCCACACTGCACCAAACCCCTACTGCTACCTCTGTGGGTGGTGAACCCACAGGAGGTCGGGCCCACGTCACCTCTTCGGGCTGAGCCCGGCCGGGCCCCATGGGCAAAGGCCCGGCCACCAAGCGCTCGCATACGAGCCCCAACCCCGGGCCTGGCTCCAGGGTGGGGCCCCGGCTGCGTCCTACCGGGCGACGTCACGGTCCTGGATTTTTTCTCCATAGGGGTTTTTTGGTGAACTGCTCTTGGTCTGGCCTGTCACCTAGGACCTGTCTGCCTTGGGAAACCCTAACAGGGGCATAATGCCCCCGACAACATAGCTCCTAGGATCATTCAAGCACACAAACCCCTCCACCACAATAAGGTGGCAGTTCTAGGAGGGGTATATTAGGTGTGTGTGTGTGTGTGTGTGTGTGTGTGTGTATATATATATATATATATATATATACAACCCCGATTCCAAAAAAGTTGGGACAAAGTACAAATTGTAAATAAAAACAGAATGCAATAATTTATAAATCTCAAAAACTGATATTGTATTCACAATAGAACATAGACAACATATCAAATGTCAAAAGTGAGACATTTTGAAATTTCATGCCAAATATTGGCTCATTTGAAATTTCATGACAGCAACACATCTCAAAAAAGTTGGGACAGGGGCAATAAGAGGCTGGAAAAGTTAAAGGTACAAAAAAGGAACAGCTGGAGGACCAAATTGCAACTCATTAGGTCAATTGGCAATAGGTCATTAACATGACTGGGTATAAAAAGAGCATCTTGGAGTGGCAGCGGCTCTCAGAAGTAAAGATGGGAAGAGGATCACCAATCCCCCTAATTCTGCACCGACAAATAGTGGAGCAATATCAGAAAGGAGTTCGACAGTGTAAAATTGCAAAGAGTTTGAACATATCATCATCTACAGTGCATAATATCATCAAAAGATTCAGAGAATCTGGAAGAATCTCTGTGCGTAAGGGTCAAGGCCGGAAAACCATACTGGGTGCCCGTGATCTTCGGGCCCTTAGACGGCACTGCATCACATACAGGCGTGCTTCTGTATTGGAAATCACAAAATGGGCTCAGGAATATTTCCAGAGAACATTATGTGTGAACACAATTCACCGTGCCATCCGCTGTTGCCAGCTAGAACTCTATAGTTCAAAGAAGAAGCCGTATCTAAACATGATCCAGAAGCGCAGACGTCTTCTCTGGGCCAAAGCTCATTTAAAATGGACTGTGGCAAAGTGGAAAACTGTTCTGTGGTCAGACGAATCAAAATTTGAAGTTCTTTATGGAAATCAGGGACGCCGTGTCATTCGGACTAAAGAGGAGAAGGACGACCCAAGTTGTTATCAGCGCTTAGTTCAGAAGCCTGCATCTCTGATGGCATGGGGTTGCATTAGTGTGTGAGGCATGGGCAGCTTACACATCTGGAAAGACACCATCAATGCTGAAAGGTATATCCAGGTTCTACAGCAACATATGCTCCCATCCAGACGACGTCTCTTTCAGGGAAGACCTTGCATTTTCCAACATGACAATGCCAAACCACATACTGCATCAATTACAGCATCATGGCTGCGTAGAAGAAGGGTCTGGGTACTGAACTGGCCAGCCTGAAGTCCAGATCTTTCACCCATAGAAAACATTTGGCGCATCATAAAATGGAAGATACGACAAAAAAGACCTAAGACAGGTGAGCAACTAGAATCCTACATTAGACGAGAATGGGTTAACATTCCTATCCCTAAACTTGAGCAACTTGTCTCCTCAGTCCCCAGACGTTTACAGACTGTTGTAAAGAGAAAAGGGGATGTCTCACAGTGGTAAACATAGCCTTGTCCCAACTTTTTTGAGATGTGTTGTTGTCATGAAATTTAAAATCACCTAATTTTTCTCTTTAAATGATACATTTTCTCAGTTTAAACATTTGATATGTCATTTATGTTCTATTCTGAATAAAATATGGAATTTTGAAACTTCCACATCATTGCATTCCGTTTTTATTTACAATTTGTACTTTGTCCCAACTTTTTTGGAATCGGGGTTGTATATATATATATATATAAAAAAAATATATATATATTTTATATATATATATATATATATATATATATATATATATATATATATATACACACACACACACACACACACACACACACACACACACACACACACCTGTGAGTGTTTAGCCTATGTCCATTTCTTATCTAGAGTGTTTATACTGTTTATATTGTTTATTTCAGTTATTCTGTTATTTATTTATTGCATTGCCTGTTTGCACTGTGGGTCAGAGAGGACTGAAATTTCATCTGTGCTGTATGTCGAGCATGTATAGCATATATGACAATAAAGCTGACTTGATGTAGAGAGAAAGTACAAAGTAAAATAAAAGTTTGTCAGATATAGGAGAGATTGTTTATGCCTCTGATAATTACATGTAGCTCGTGCAGTTCATTTGCATTGTTAATCTACCAATGAACCTATTGCAAAGCCAAGCAAGCAATGTAAATCAAACTTAATTACATTTTATACAAAGTAATGTGCACAACATTGAGTCAAGTGACCTGTTCTTTTTTCCAGTCTAATCCCTAACTTGACAGGCTAAGACACATCATTCACATTATGTGACCCTGACATAATAGAAATAAAATTGAACTAGAAAGTCAGTTGCCATGGCAATCATCCAGTATGTCAGCCTGGAAAATGTCACAACACACCTTTATGTCAACTAAATTCTTGCTGACATCAAAATAAACAGAGGCATTCTTGGTTACACTTTCTCTGAAGATCATATTTATAATGAACGATAAACACATTCATATCATGTTATAATGCATTCATAAGGCATTACACTCATTGTAGTTATTTCTGAAAATCTATTACACTTTCTAGCTGTTTTAGTTGTGAATTATTACATTATTCATTAGCATAATGTAGCATTTATAACACAACACCAATACCAAACCTATAGTACATGACAAGATCTGCCTTGATGTTTTTTAGTAACAAATGAAATCATACAAGAAGGATTCTTCTTAACTCTGTCATTGCTGATGAAGATGTGTCCCATCATTTGCCTCCCCCTTTCTCTCTTCTCTAGGGTAATCCTTGATAGAAGGATTATAAGAACATCACAATATAAAACTTGACAACCTCTGAAATAACTTTTCAGTGAGTCTAAAACTGAAGAAAATGCACTCAGCAAACTGGGGCTGTTTCTTTCGTATTGGTATTATAATGTATATACAAGTGGGTCTCAAAAAAAGAAAATTTAGAATATCATGATAAAGTTCAATATTTTCCATCAGTTATTTAAGAAAGTGAAAATTTAATATATTCTAGACTCATTACACATACACTAAAATGTTTCAAGCATTTTTCTTTTTTAATTTTGATAATTATGGCCTACAGCACAAAATAATTCAAATTATTAGAATATTTCATTTAGAGTTTGAGTAAAACAGTATAAATACTATGTATCTCTCGGTTTAGTTCAGTACACACAACCACAATCATGAGGAAGACTGCTGACTTGACAGTTGTCCAGAAGATGATCATTGACACCCTCCATAAGGAGGGTAAGCCACAGAAGGTCATTGCTGAAAAGGCTGGCTGGAAAAGGTGCACAAGCAACAGGGATGATCACTGCCTTGAGAGAATTGTCAAGAAAAGTCAATTCAATAATTTTGGAGAGCTTTACAAGAAGTGGACTGAGGCTGGTGTCGGTGCATCAAGAGCCACCATGCACAGATGTCTTCAGGAAAGGGGCTACAACTGTGGCATTCCTAATATCAAGCCACTCCTAAACCAGAGGCAACATCAGAAGCCCCTTACCTGGACAAAGGAGAGAAAGAACTGGACTGTTACTCAGTGGTCCAAAGTCCTCTTTTCAGATGAAAGTAAATTGTGTATTCCTTTTGGAAATCAAGGTCCTAGAGTCTGAAGGAAGAATGAAGACACACAGAATTCAAGGTGTTTGAAGTCTAGTGTGATGTTTCTGCAGTCTGTGACAATTTGGGGTGTCATGTCATCTGCTGGTGTTGGTCCACTGTTTTATCAAGTCCAAAGTCAACACAGCCATCTACCAGGAGACTTTAGAGCACTTCATACTTCCATCTGCTAGTAAGCTTTATGGAGATGCTGATTTCCTTTTCCAACAGAAGTTAGCACCTGCACACAGTGCCAAAACTACTACCAAATGGTTTGCTGACCATGAAATTACTGTTCTTGATTGACCAGCCAACTCGCTTGACTGAGAACCTATGAGATATTGTCAAGAGGAAGATGAGACACACTCGACCCAAAAATACAGATGAGCTGAAGACCGCTATCAAAACAACCTGGGTTTCAATAACACCTCAGCAGTGCCACAGGCTGATCGCCTCCATGCCGCATTGATGCAGTAATTCATGGTAAAGGAGCCCCAACCAAGTATTGCATGTATAAATGAACATACTCTTCAGAAGTTGAACATTTCTGTTTTGTAAATCCTTTGTTGATTGATCTTTGGAAACATTCTAATAATTTGAGATACTGGATTTCTGATTTCCATGAGCTGTAAGCCAAAAGCATAAAAAAAAAGCTTGAAATATTTCACTTGTCATGTAATGAATATAGAAAATATGAAGGTTAACATTTTCAAATTAAATTATGAAAAAATAACTCATCTCGTCTCGTCTTCTTCCGCTTTATCCGGGGCCGGGTCGCGGAGGCAGCAGTCTAAGCATGGAAGCCCAAACTTCCCTTTCCCCAGACACCTCGGCCAGCTCCTCGGGAAGAACACCGAGGCGTTCCCAGGCCAGCCGAGAGACATAGTCCCTCCAGCATGTCCTGGGTCTTCCCCGGGGCCTCCTCCCAGGGGGACATGCCTGGAACACCTCCCCAGGGAGGCGTCCAGGGAACTGCGTCCCCCTCCTAGAACTGCCACCTTATTGTGGTGGAGGGGTTTGTGTGCTTGAATTATCCTAGGAGCTATGTTGTTGGGGGCATTATGCCCCTGTCAGGGTTTCCCAAGGCAGACAGGTCCTAGGTGACAGGCCAGACCAAGAGCAGTTCACCAAAACCCTTATGGAGAAACAATCAAGGACCGTGACGTTGCCCGGTATGGCGCAGCCGGAGCCCCACCCTGGAGCCAGGCCTGGGGTTGGGGCTCGTATGCGAGTGCTTGCTGGCCGGGCCTTTGCCCATGGGGCCTGGCTGGGCTCAGCCCGAAGAGGTGACGTGGGCCCGACCTCCTGTGGGTTCACCACCCACAGAGGTAGCAGTAGGGGACTGGTGCAGTGTGGATTGGGCGGCAGTTGAAGGCAGGGGCCTCGACGACCTGATTCCCGGACACAGCGGCTAGCTGTTGGGACATGAAAAAATAACTTTTTCATGATATTCTAATTTTTTGAGATGCACCTGTATTGCGTATTTTGAGATGCATTGTTAATTATAAATACTTATTAGAATTCCTATAAAATGTAATGCTTTATGGTGGTGTAGTGGTTAGCGCTGTCGCCTCACAACAAGGTGCTGGGTTCGACCCCAGTGGCTGGTGAGGGCTTTTCTGTTACCCCTTTTCCACCAAATCAGTTCCAGGGCTGGTTTGGAGCCAGTGCCGGTGCTGGTTCACAACTCGTTCAACTTGCGAGCCAGCTGAGAACCAGTTTGCTTTTCCATAGCTCGTGGAGCTACGTTATTACATCGCTGTATACATCAGTTACTTCGCTGTATACGTCATTACGTCACTGTATACGTCAGTTCCGTTGCTACGTTTGCATAAACCTTGGCGCGAATATCGAAGCAAAAACAACACGGAAGCAGCAGCAGCAGGAACAACAACAACAACAATAATAATAATGGATGACTTCACGTTTGTACAGCTGCTGCTTCTCATCGCTTAAAAATGGTGATCTTTCATGGTCTTGTTATTGTTGTTGGTCTTAACAACTCCGCCCCCCCCCCGCTGATGTAAGCGGTTCTTTCCTCTGGCCCAGCAGAGAGTTGGTGCTAGCCTGGAACCGGTTTTTCTGGCCCCAGAGCCAGTTCTTTGTCAGTGGAAACAGAAAACCCGTTCCAAACTAAGCACTGGCCCCGAACCAGCCCTGGAACTGCTTTGGTGGAAAAGGGGCATGAGTGGAGTTTGCATGTTCTCCCCATGTCTGTGAAGGTTTTCTCCGGGTGCTCCGGTTTCCCCCCACAGTCAAAAGACATGCAGGTTAGGCTAACTGGTGGCTCTAAATTGCCCATAGATGTGAATGGTTGTTTATCTCTATGTGTCAGTCCTGCGATGACCTGGCGACTTGTCCAAGGTGTACCCTAGGGTGGAGCTTAAATGACAGTAAATTGTTTTTCATTCATTTTATTTGGTCTTACCCCCTAAACATGTTCCATTTCTACTAAAAAACATATTAACAAAAGTTTGTGCATTATATCTTAAATTTTAATGGGAGCTCAATCAGCTTGAAGATTACAAAGGTAACACATTTTATGCAAATTTGCAATAAAATCTTAATTTTTTACAAAGCTCAAAGATATCAAATATTTTTATACATTAAACTCACTGCATCAAAATAGTATTTGAAATAAGTTATAGCACTAACAAAACAGGAAACATACTCGGATAATTGCACATAGACATGTATTCAAAAGAAGCACCCATTCTACAGGCTTTTTTTTTTAGCCTATTGGTACTTTCTTTTTGATATATTTTATCAATAAAGTAAATAAAAAATATTGTTCAACAAAATAGTTTTTTTATACATTGATGTGGCAGCGGGGGCGTGGTCAAGCATCGGTCTGTGACCGGAGGGCGGAGTCAGGGAAGGTAAGTGGCAGAATCACTGCACCTGATGTTGGTTAATCTGTGTTTGTGTGTCTTCCCCAGTGACCACGCCCTATATAAGGAGAGAGAGAGAGAGCAGAGGAAGGGGGCTCTCTCCCTGACCTGACGACTTGTGTGTGTGTGTGTGTGTGTGTGTGTCTGAGAGAGTGACTTTACTGAAAAGTACTAAATAAAAAGAGTTTTCTTGGGGAACTTGGTTCTGGCCTGCCGCCTTTTCTGTGCTCCACCCCTATGAACTGCTACAATTGACAATTATAGCAATGTGGCATATTTACCATGCACTAGTTCTGTATCCAGACTTCAGAGGTACTCAAAAAATGTCTTCAATATGGGTATAGGTAGACCTAGGGCCAGTAGAGGCTTTTTTCCTAAGCATATTTTCAGCTTATGTTGTCAAGCACTGTGGGATGGGATCAGCTAGATAGGTTGGCTCCATAATGTTTGTGATCAGTTTTTAAAATGATTAACAATTGCACAGTGTACATTTCACTGTATACTTTGCAATAAACCCTTAATGAACTGATCATATTTAATGCTGCCCCAATCCATTCCAGTGTAGTATTACTGTAGGCCCTATATTGAATAATGCTTCTAATGACAGCAGTACTTAACTGTGGCGGACTTTGTGGCTTGGCTGCCAAACTTCATGCTGATTGAGCTACTAGTTAGATTTCTTCATTTTTGTTAATATTATATATATATATATATATATATATATATATATATATATATATATATATATATATATAAAATTAAGTGGTAAGATGGTCATATTTAATAACTTTAAATATTAGCTCCACCCTAGTGTACCCCGCCTCTCACCCATAGTCAGCTGGGATAGGCTATACGGGTAGCTTGCCTGCAACCCTGTACAGGATACGTGGCTACAGATAATGGATGGATGGATGGATGGATGGATGGATGGATGGATGTAATGCCTTAGCACAAACAATTAGAGCAATCTATATAATGCCTTAGGGACGCATTATAACATTGTTCTGAATGTGTTCATAGGTCATTATGCATATTCATAGAAAGTGTTACCATGAATATCATGGTAATACTGGGCTTTCATTGATTTCTTTGCACTGTTCTTTTTTGGAGGGCAGAATGTTTGTACAATATACATTTTTAATAATAATAAAAAATAATTTTGTAAACAAGTTTAAATTTATTTTGGGTTTTCTGAAATCAAGACATGGTCAAAATTATACATACCAGGTAAAAAAATTTGCATATGCCCACTTACATTGTTAATTCAGTGGTGCTGAATGTTCCAAGATGTTTTTTAACTTGCCAAGACCAAGGCTTTTTTACTTCCTATTAGTGATCATGGATACAGCCTCCCAAAATACAGGCCTGCCAGGAACTGGAAGCTGCTGGAATACTGTCTACAATCAAGTGAGCTTTATATTGCCATGGACTGAGAGGCTGCCATCCGAAAAGGAAAGCCCCAGCTTCAAAACCAACAGCATCAAGTAAGCTAAAGTTTGCAGCTGACCGCAATGACAATGAAAAAGCCTTCTGGAAGAATGTTTTCTGGTCAGATAAGACAAAAATTGAGTTGTTTCGCCACAATGCCCAGAGGTTAAGAGGAACACTACCAACTTTTCAGCATGGTGTTGTTAGCATCATGCTTTGGAGCCATTTTGCTGCCAGTGGAACTGGTGCATCGTACAAACTGGATGGAATTGAATAACCTCAGAATTCTTCAGCATAACCTCAACCCACCAGCTGGATGGTTGAAACTTGGATACAACTGGGTGTTCCAGCAGCACAGTGACCTCAAACACACATAAAAAGCTGGTTGTGGAATGGATAAAGCAGGCTCACATTAAGCTTAAAATAAGTCCTGATCTCAACCCTATTGAAGATATGTGGACTGTGCTTAAAAGGCAGGTTTGTACCAGGAAATACAAATTTAACTGAACTCTACCAATTCTGCCAATAAGAGAGATCAAATATCTAACCAGAATTCTGCCAGAAGCTTGTTGATGGTTACCAAAAGATGAAACTTGCTAAGGGACATTTAACCAAAAATTATTGACACTATATGTATAATATTGACCCTGTGTTGAGTTCATGAAACCCAAAATAAATTAAACCTTGTGCACTAAATTATTGGGTTGGTCAATTAAAGATGTCTGTTGTGCAATCATTATGCCACAGAAAAAGAACAGTTGAAAGAAAATCACTGAAAGCCCAAGATTGCCATGACATGTCCTTAATGACATACATGTCTGTTTATGTAAGTCTCTCTCTCTCTCTCTCTCTCTCTCTCTCTCTCTCTCTCTCTCTCTCTCTCATAAATATACAGTACCAGTCAAAAGTTTGGACATACCTGCTCATGCAAACAATACAGGGCTTGTAAGAAATAGTCCTAAAACAAACCTGATTTAGACATTGATCTACTTATTCATGAAAATGTAGTAAACTTTATAGAAATATTTAGAAATATTTATTAAGTATTTATTACTGTTAAGTGTTTACATGATACATTACTACATGGGTACCATTCATAACTCATTATAGTATCAACAAAAAAAAAAAAGGAAAACCTTTGTATAGGATATAATGAGATTTTTTTTTTCTTTAAATTCATTATATCTAATGATGATACTACAAGACTGTACAACCTTTTAAATAGCTTTTTTTTTTGGGGGGGGGGGGTGTAATTTAATTGTGCTCAGTTATTCACACTTCTGACCATGCATTTGTTGTAATAACATTTCACCATGAAATATATATTCTGGGCAAAACAGATACACTCAAAACTATAGACTGCCATTTGAGGAAAGACATTACAGAAACAAATAATAATACAAATCCTTAACACTTCTGTTGCAACTCCCAACAGCAGTCATGGTGAATTGCGTTTTTCATTCCTACCTAGGCTTCAATTTCTATATCTGTTAATTATGTTTAATAGAGTGCAAGAAGCAGTATCCACATATGTGCAGATGCTGTGTGCTCAGTGCAGATCTGCAGATCATAACTGTGCAAAAAAACCTGACCTGCTTCTATGATTATTAGGCTAATGTACTACTGGGGTGTCAAGTGCTATTTTTCAGGCTGGCAGCCAATTAGTGCTGGTGAATTTCATACTGCTAAATTGATAACAAATCAGGAGATATGTCAGTTTAAGCTGGCTTTACATTGTACCATTTTTGGCCCAATTTGCTGTCACAGACAAAAATTGCACATTGTGAAGGAATCCTTTAGCCATGAGTTTAGTTGGTCTTAAAACACAAAATGTGATTGGCTCACCAGTAGCCAATTTAGTGCCTTTGTGGCCAAAGATATCAAGTGGCAAAGTACTGGCAGTATCAGAAATTTTGAAATCTAAAAACCACCAATAAAAGGACTATATAGGATTCTTTGAAACTCATAGGACATCTATAGAAATAAATGTAAACGAAGCATGCTTATGCACAGAATAATACAATTCTTTGTTACCTTAAGCTTGCACTGATAAATATTTCTTGAAAAATATTTTTATGCAACCCCATTTTCCCCCAAGGCCAGATTGTGATGACTGGTGACTAGTAATGAATAGTAGTAATTTTCTTTAATCTTAGGTCTATCATTAGAGGATCTTCATCAAATAATATAACACGGAGTCTGTTATGGAATTTGGTCAAGATGTTATTGGGATCATTTTTTTTTTTTACATCTCATACTGGGCGGCACGGTGGTGTAGTGGTTAGCGCTGTCGCCTCACAGCAAGAAGGTCCAGGTTCGAGCCCCGTGGCCGGCGAGGGCCTTTCTGTGTGGAGTTTGTATGTTCTCCCCGTGTCCGCGTGGGTTTCCTCCGGGTGCTCCGGTTTCCCCCACAGTCCAAAGACATGCAGGTTAGGTTAACTGGTGACTCTAAATTGACCGTAGGTGTGAATGTGAGTGTGAATGGTTGTCTGTGTCTATGTGTCAGCCCTGTGATGACCTGGCGACTTGTCCAGGGTGTACCCCGCCTTTCGCCCGTAGTCAGCTGGGATAGGCTCCAGCTTGCCTGCGACCCTGTAGAGCAGGATAAAGCGGCTAGAGATAATGAGATGAGATGAGATCTCATACTGTGACTTCACATAAAAGACTGCTGAAATCACACTAAAACTAGACTGTTCATAACAGTGAACCTCAGAATATTCTCAGTATATTTGTTTACCACAAGATTTAGTGGAATATTTGCCATCTTCTCACTTGTATATCATCCTCTTTATTTTTAATTGTCTCTTGAGTTTATGCTACACCATATTGCATTTGTGGGGAACGAATCTGCTTTCTCTGTCCACTGTTCTATTACTCGATACAAAGGGTTTAAAGTTAAGTGCTTCTTTTAAAGAATGCAGTGTAGGTGCTATTGAAAACTTGTGTCCTAAGAGCACTATACAGAAAAATAAATCAGTAAATAAACTGGCAGCACTGAAGGTATGAACTGCACATAAGCAATTTCAATCATCTGAGTGGGTTATCCAAAATAAACACGCTGAGCACTCATTTAGGATAAATATGAATGTGGATCAGTTTCTGGCATGTGCATTAATGCATCTTGTGAATTTAAATGGTTGACTTGAGCTAACTCAAAATATGGCCCTAAGAGTGAATAAACAGAAGATTAATTTAAATATAACTCTCACACATGTATTTACTGTATGTTAGTTTGATGTGTTTTCTGACATATTTGTGAACATGACTGACTCACACTGACTTTATTCCCAGAAAAACTGGCCAAAACTGACACTTTTGCCTGAAGCAATAGCGTAGCTACCTCTGGAGTAGTAAGCATTTTACCATGAGGTCAGTGCTTTGAGGTAGGGGCATGGACTTTCTGTGCCTCTGAAGGGCCCATTTCATGTACTATGTGAAAGCCAGCTGCATTCTGCAAGGACACTCATAGATGCTCTAAGGAAAGGCACTAGAGAATTGAACTTTGTGCAAGCAATGCCTCACTAGAAAAGTTTACTTTAATGGGATTTTCTGCAACAGCATGACAGTAATCATAGCTGTGACATTGATTATGGTTTATATTAGTGTGCTTGTTGTAGTAATAATAATAATATTATATTATTATTATTATTATTAAGACTTTATTTGTCACATGTACACTCAAGCACAGACTTAAGCACACAGTGAAATTTAACCTCTGCATTTAACCCATCTGAAGCAGTGAACACACACACACACACACACACACACACACACACACACACACACACACACACACACAGAGCAGTGGGCAGCTATGCTACAGCGCCCGGAGAGCAGTTGTGGGTTAGGTGCCTTGCTCACCTCAGGCCATGGCTTCCCCATGTTAAACTAACCGCATGTTTTTGGACTGTGGGGAAACCGGAGCACCCGGAGGAAACCCATGCAGACATGGGGAGAACATGCAAACTCCACACAGAAAGGCCCCTGTTGGCCACTGGGCTCGAACCCAGAACCTTCTTGCTGTGAGGCAACAGTGCTAACCACTACACCACCATGCTGCCCATAATAATAATAATAATAATAATAATAATAATAATAATAATTGTCATTGTTTGACAAAGTAAAATGCATAATCATTGATATGGTGAAGCTTTCTGGAAGGAGATGTTTAGTTATGGAGGGATAGCTTTCATTTTTCCACCACAGGAAAGTCTTCAGGACAGAGCCTTTGTGGTGGCCACACTATATCAGCCAGTCATTTATTCCTTACATATAAATCATAATGTAACTGCAAGTGTTATGAACCTTTAGTTGTAAAATTTTAAAATATGTGAAGGACATAATATATGCTTACCTGAGCCCGATGCCATTTTCATAGGAGTACAGGGTTGGCTGTGTTCAGCACTGGGTGCAGAGAGCAACTCCTTGGCAAGCTTAACTGATATTGGCTGCACGAGCAGTGACGTCAAATTGCGACGATCTTCCCTGAAACTGCCATCTGTCATAAAAAGGGAAAGTAAGAGAAACCAAAAAGTTAGAACCCCTCTACATCAGAAATGATTGCCTTTAAACATTCTAAACACATCAGGAAAGGAGACGCTTAACACAGCATGCAAGAACACACTAATTTGCTCAATCTAAAAGTTCTCTGCTTGGTTAATATCTCTAAAGACATTCCATTTAATGCAATTCCATCTAAGCAACCAAATGTATTAAGGCAAACAGTTTGGACTTAGCTGTGCATACCTGTGGTGTGTATCCATAGATCTGTGCTACTATGAAATAAGAGTGGCGGGCTAAACAAGGTGGCTATAATCCACCCTAAATCCAGCACAGGGGAGCCCAGAGAGTTTGTGCAATGTTACTAAGGTGTCTGTTTGTGTTAAAGTCCTTTCCCTGCTGCTGATTGTGGCTCACTGGTGCTATACTAATGCATTGGAGGATTTTAGGTTTGAAGTAATGGTTCTGGCAAAACCCAGTAAGGATTTTAGGTGGGTGCGATGCTCCATTGATTTGGCCTTATTAAAATGGTGAAATGGTGTGCCTAATCCCACTTTAGGAACAAATTTATTTAGCAGCTTCAATTTTCCAGCAGCTCTCCCACACTGGTGTAATAGGTCGGCGTCATACGCCGCTAACAATCATGAGACCATGGAGCTGTGTGTACCCTCGATTACCTGCCCCTGATAAAGCTATTTGAGACAAAAAAAAAAAAAAAATTATATATACATTTTTTTTGTCTCAAAAAAAAAATTATATATATATATATATATATATATATATATATATATATATATATATATATATATATAAGCCAAAGAAGAGCTCAGACAGCAGTGGTCCTTGTGATCTTGTGATGAGCTGAATGTTCATTCATTCATTTGTCAGAGAAATGTGGATAGATCATAGAGTTCTGAATGGCTATTTTGTATGCAAGGCTCTGATGAAATTATCTACACCTGAGAGTTGCAGAAACCAAGATTGCATATTGGGGAATGAGATAATTTGAGTTAATTAGCTCAACACTTACAAATGGGCATGACAATAAAATGTTATTTGCTAATGCATGAAGTCTGGAATAGTGTAATATCCTAATTTGACAAATACTGTGTATTTAAATGGATAATTCAACATATCATGAATGGATTTCTGCTCCTCAGGGATCTGATAATATGACCATGACATACAACTGGCTTGAAGGAGATGGGGTTTAGAACTGAAACAGGCTGCAAGAAAACTGAGACAATATACTTTTAAAAGAAGGAAGGTGAAAGACATTCCAAAGTAAATCTATAGGGACACATTCAATGCACCGTCTTCCTCTGGATTGTCCAAGAGGACTTTCTCTACATTTAGAATGAATATGCAAGGACATGGCCAGTAACTCTTATCATGCAGGACCCAATTAGTTCTGCATCTTGAGCAGCTAAAAACACTCTTAGAAAATACATATTTCTATTCTTCCAAAATATTATCTCTAGAGTGTTGCTGCATCAAAGAATAAGATGGGTTTGTCCTTGGCAATCACACTGAGGCAGTGTTGACGCCTTTTGATGGGCCACAGGCAAGTAGAAAGCTGATATAGTGGTCCATGTTATTGGAGTGTGTGAAGGAAAACAAGATACTTTTTTTTTACTCGTCAACTGCTCCTTTTATTACATCAGATGTTATCACGCTTTCTTCAGTTCTTTCTATCACTTTCTCACACACACACAATATACTATGAGGCTCCAATACAGTACCTCAAGACTTCTTAATCTCTTGCACTACATTGCCAAGTTATTTATTTATTTATTTATTTAATTTTAACTACATCCTACAACCTTGTGATGCATTACAACTAACAGAGCTGGCAGGTGGGCAAGAGGGACTATGCCCATGGGTGTAGTTAAGGGGCCACCCTTCTGACAACCCCAGTAAATCTCATTGTACTTGGCCAATTTAAATACAAATTGAACCCGCACGACAACATTTTGTAGTTTGCTAGGCAACTAACTAACTAACTAACTAACTAACTAACTAACTAACTAACTAACTAACTAACTAACTAACTAACTAACTAACTAACTAACTAACTAACTAACTAACTAACTAACTAGTTCCCCACAATGATTGTCATCCTGAGAAAAGATTAGTAAAAAGGCTGAGAAACAATCCACATTTTGGTGAAGTAGCTTAAATTATTTTCAACAAATAAATAAAAACTCTCTATCTCTCATTTTATATATATATATATATATATATATATATATATATATATATATATATATATATATATATATGCGCACACACACACACACACACACACACACACACACACACACACACACACACAGTGCCTTGGAAAAGTATTGTTTGTCCTGTTTTGTTGCATTACAAGCTGGAATTAAAATAGATTTTTGGGGGGTTAGCACCATTTGATTTACACAACATGCCTACCACTTTAAAGATGCGCATTGTTTATCTTTTTTTTATTGTGACACAAACAATAAGATGAAAAAACAGAAATCTGGAGTGTACACTGTAAAAAATGTCCGTAGAATTAACAGTGAATTTATGTAAAATCATGACATAAAAAAACTGTAAATACAAAAACAATGAAGCAGTGTGTAATTTACATCAATATACTGTAAAACTCCTAACCAAATGCCACTGTTGATTTAACAGTAAGAATATGTTGGATTGATCATATTTTTTTGTATAATTTACAAATTGTTGTAGTTTAAACACAGACAAACTGTAAGACTAAAACAGAATGTGATGGTTAAAATTACATCATTGCCCTGTTAAAAAAACAAAAACATGCCCACCATTGTGGCTCAGTCAACTAAGGTGTCATACAATGAATCTGGGGACCTGGGTTCAATTCCGACCTGAGGTCATTTCCCCGTCTCTCTTTCCAGCTCATTTCCTGTCTCTGCACTGTCCTATCCAATAAAGGTGAAAAAAGCCCCAAAAAATTCTAAAAATATATATATCTGTCTAGTAGATCACTGCTTGTAACCATCATTGTTTATTGTACAATGAATATCCGTAAAATTAACAGTTATGTACTGATTATTGTACATTGAATACCTGTAAAATTGAACATTTTCAAACTGTTGTTTTTACAAGTGTTGATATACCTTACCGTAAAGCTATATACAGTGTCACTGTATTTTTTACGGTGAAAAAATGGCAACCACAGCTGCCAGTTTTTCACTGTAAATTTGACAAGATTTTTTTTTACAGTGTACATAAGTATTCACCCCCTTTCATATGAAACCCCGAAATAAGAGCTGGTCCAAACAATTCACTTCATAAATCATATAATTAGTTGATTAAGATCCACCTGTGTGCAAGCAAAGTGTCACATGATCTGTCACATGATGTCTGTATAAATCAACCTGTTCTGGAAGGACCCTGACTCTGCAACACTACTAAGCAAGCAGCATGAATACTGAGGAGCCTCCAAAGAGGTCAGAGACAAAGTTGTGGAGAAGTGTAGATCATGGTTGGGTCATAAAAAAATAACCCAAACTTTGAATATCCCAGGGAGCACCATTAAATCCATTATAGCAAAATGGAAAGAACGCTGCAAAAAAATGATATCTTACTAAGTGAAAATATCTTGAAAATAGTTGAAACGATCTAGCATTTCCGAAATTATTAAACCTAGTTCTAGATTGCAACCAACTTATTCTAAGATGTCTTATCAAGTAAAAATATCTGTCCATGCAGCAAGATAATTTCACTAGTATTAAGTAATTTTGTCCTCAAATTCAGTTTTCAATTTTTTTGCAGTGAATATGGCACCACTACAAACCTGACAAAAGAAGGCTGCCCATCAAAACTCACAGACCAGGCAAGGAGGGCATTAATCAGAGATGCAACAAAGACACCAACGATAACACTGAGGGAGCTGCAAAGATCTACAGCGGAGATGGGAGTATCTGTCCATAGGACCACTTTAAGCTGTACACTCCACAGAGCGGGGCTTTATGGAAGAGTGGCCAGGAAAAAAGTAATTGCTTAAAAATCATGTTTGGAGTTTGCCCAACAGCATGTGGTAGACTCCCCAAACGCATAGAAGAAGATTCTCTGGTCAAATTAGACAAAAATTGAACTTTTTGGCCATCATGGGAAATGCCATGTGTGGCGCAAACCCAACACCCTGAGAACACTATCCCTACAATGAAGCATGGTGGTGGCAGCATCATGCTGTGGGGATGTTTTTCATCTGCAGGAACAGGAAAGCTGGTCAGGACTGAAGGAAAAATGGATGGCACTTAATACAGGGCAATTCTGGAGGAAAACCTGTTTGAGTCAGCCAGAGTTTTGAGACTGGGATGAAGGTTCACATTCCAGTAGGACAATGACCCAAAACATACTGCTAAAGCCACACTGGAGTGGTTTAAAGGGAAACATTTAAATGTCTTGGAATGGCCTAATCAAAGCCCAGACCTCAATCCAATTGAGAAGCAGTGGCATAACTTGAAGATTGCTGTACACCAACACAACCCATCTAAACTTGAAGGAGTTGGAGCAGTTTTGCCTTGAGGAATGGGCAAAAATCCCAGTGGCTAGATGTGGCAAGCTAATAGAGACATACCCCAAGAGACTTGCAGCTGGAATTGTAGCAAAAGGTGGCTCTATAAAATATTGACTTTGCACTGCAAAAACCCGGCTTACAAAAACAAGAAAAAAAAGTAATAAAATTAGGAATATTTTACTTAAAATAAGCAAAATTATCTGCCAACAGAACAAGAAAATTTGACTTGGCAAGATTTTTAAAAACAAGTAAATATATCTAGCTTTAGAAACCCCACAGATGTCTTAAAACTAGTGTATTTATACTAAAAACAAGTAAAGTTGTACTACTCACTTTAACATGCAGATACTTTGCCCTCCAACCAACAGTTTGACTATTTCACCTGGGCATATTGGTGTGCTCTGTTTAAGTAAGTGTTTATACCAACTGAGACCGCCAAATAAATCAAAATCAAAACAACAAACCAATCCATTTTGTAGCCTATTTTTGTTGCCAGATTGACAATACAACAATTCATTTAATTTAGTTATCTGTTTTGTGTTAAGAGATTAAAAGAAAGGATAAGATGCTTGAAATAAGAAATTCTGACTTTGACAAACTTGTCATGGTTAATATAACACCGATGAAATTATGGTAATTCTCATTTTAAGACAGAACTTACTCATAACCAGTAATAAAATCTCAATAACAAGTTATAATACCTTATTAAGATAACTGAGGGAAAAAATGCTTAAAGTGTAATACTCTTACACAAAACCTGCCTGGAAAGGAGAATTATCTTGGCAGACAAATAACAAGCATATTTTGTCTTGATTTAAGATATTTAATCTTGGTTAGATTTTACTTTTTGCAGTGTGGGGGTGGGGGGAATACTTATGCACACTCCAGATTTCTGTTTTTTTTTCATCTTAATTCTTGTTTGTGTCACAATAAAACAACAATTTTCACCTTTAAAGTGGTAGGCATGTTGTGTTAATTAAATGGTGCTAACCCTCCAAAAATCCATTTTAATTCCAGCTTGTAATGCAACAAAACAGGATAATCACCGAGGGGGATGAATACTTTTGCAAGGCACTGTATGTGTGTGTCTGTGTGTGTATATATATATATATATATATATATATATATATATATATATATATATATACAGACACACACAGTGGTGCTTGAAAGTTTGTGAACCCTTTAGAATTCTCTGTATTTCGGCATAAATATGAGCTAAAACATCGTCAGATTTTCACACAAGTACAAAAAGTAGATAAAGAGAACCCAGTTAAACAAATGAGACAAAATACTATACTTGGTCATTTATTTATTGAGAAAAATGATCCAAGATTACATATCTGTGAGTGGCAAAAGTATGTGAACCTCTAGGATTAGCAGTTAATTTGAAGGTGAAATTAGAGTCAGGTGTTTTCAATCAATGGTATGACAATCAGGTGTGAGTGGGCACCCTGTTTTATTTAAAGAACAGGTATCTATCAAAGTCTGATCTTCACAACATGTTTGTGGAAGTGTATCATGGCATGAACAAAGGAGATTTCTGAGGACCTCAGAAAAAGCGTTGTTGATGCCCATCAGGCTGGAAAAGGTTACAAAACCATCTCTAAAGAGTTTGGACTCCACCAATCCACAGTGAGACAGATTGTGTACAAATGGAGGAAATTCAAGACCATTGTTACCCTCCCCAGGAGTGGTCAACCAACAAAGATCACTCCAAGATCAAGGCGTGTAATAGTCAGCGAGGTCACAAAGGACCCCAGGGTAACTTCTAAGCAACTGAAGGCCTCTCTCACATTAGCAAATGTTAAAGTTCATGAGTCCACCATCAGGAGAACACTGAACAACAATGGTGTGCATGGCAGGGTTGCAAGGAGAAAGCCACTGCTCTCCAAAAAGAACATTGCTGCTCGTCTGCAGTTTGCTAAAGATCACATGGACAAGCCAGAAGGCTATTGGAAAAATGTTTTGTGGATGGATGAGACCAAAATAGAACTTTTGGTTTAAATGAGAAGCGTTATGTTTGGAGAAAGGAAAACACTGCATTCCAGTATAAGAACCTTATCCCATCTGTGAAACATGATGGTGGT
>NC_083583.1:49712295-49727295 GCF_027579695.1 Neoarius graeffei | reverse complement strand
ACATGCTGTTCGCATACTGAAGACAAGAGATGATGTTTGATGTCCATTGCTGTTGTCCGAAGAAAACCACAGCTAAAAAGCTCTACTACTGGATTACTTGGATAATCTTAGCCAGAAAGAAGCAAAGGATAGATATACACGGAAATTAGAGTTTATTAGTGGTTATGAGCCGTACAAAATTCCTTGAAATGACTGGAGTGATGGTGCAGATTTGTGGCTTAGTGTTAGCATTAGCTACATGTTGGAATATACTTTCTTTTTCTCAAAGAATCCTGACACAGAAGAACAGTTTAAAAAAAATACAAAAGCAAGAGAACCTTCTTTGCGTGAATAATTTTTCCTGACATCAGCTTTTGGGAACAGAATGCTGCAAAAGCCAAAGCATTTACTCTCAAAGGCCTCTGACCTGAACTGTGGGCTACATGGTATTCCCACCCTTCCATGTCTCAACAACCCCAAGGACATCTACTGTAGTTACATAGCTATCTGCACTCTATCATTTATACACTGATACTTATCATTGTTAAAACAATATCTGAAGTGTTATTATTTGTAAAATCAGAACATATCTTGCTCTAGGCTTTCAAATAATGTTGTAAGATTTTATTTTAATTTTACCCAATAGTGGATGGCACAGTAATTACAAACGCTGACAGAATTAGCACATTCCAATTCTAGCTATAGTTATATCTCATCTCATCTCATTATCTCTAGCCGCTTTATCCTTCTACAGGGTCGCAGGCAAGCTGGAGCCTATCCCAGCTGACTACGGGCGAAAGGCGGGGTACACCCTGGACAAGTCGCCAGGTCATCACAGGGCTGACACATAGACACAGACAACCATTCACACTCACATTCACACCTACGGTCAATTTAGAGTCACCAGTTAACCTAACCTGCATGTCTTTGGACTGTGGGGGAAACCGGAGCACCTGGAGGAAACCCACGCAGACACGGGGAGAACATGCAAACTCCACACAGAAAGGCCCTCGCCGGCCCCGGGGCTCGAACCCAGGACCTTCTTGCTGTGAGGCGACAGCGCTAACCACTACACCACCGTGCCGCCCCAGCTATAGTTATATATTAACTATAAATCACCCTTGTAATAATAATTTCAATAAACGGTTAATGTTTAGTTCCCTCTTCATTTATTCTCTATTCAAAAGGTACAACTGAGTCACACAGGTTGATAAGCATGTAATAGACAATAACAATTTTATCCAAAGTAGTTTTTCTTGCCTTAGTTGATTTATTTCTATTTCACATGCAGCTGGTGTAAAGTTCAGTGTGTTTGTGTAGAAGACTTGAACTGGAGGTTCATTACTACACTCTGGCTCCATATGGAGACATTTTGCACAGGACTGGGTTCCTGTGATAACAGAAACAAAGCTTCAGCACTCTCTGCTCTTAATCTTTTCTGTTCTTTCAGGATATATTGCGCATGTCACTGCTTGTTGGATTTTTTACTGAATTATGTCCACGTTGTTTGTTTGGTGCCCAATCTGGGTTCTCCGTGTCGAATAGGGAAGTTGGTTCATCTGTAAGAAAATAATTTGATTTTGTTTGAGCACTTTTATGAATTTAATTCAAATGCGAGCAGAAATAAAACGAGATTCTTAAACAAACTCTTCCATACTCACTTCCGACTTTCTATTTTTTAAAATACATTTTAAATACAATCGCAAATTTCTCTGGAGTTTTCAGACTTGGCTCCTATTCTCTTTCACCACTCATTTCTTTGTTGTTCTTGAAACATTTGCTTCTCTTTGTTAATATTTTTCTTGATCGCGAGGAGACAGTAATACCTTTTCTCTGTTTCTCTATTTGAACAAATCTAAACAACCAAAAACAGCACAAAAATGAACCATATTGAAAACAGATTAAGCCTTGCTTACAATAAAGATGTAAGCAGGTGAAATTATCACGTGATGCGTGACATCATGCACAAGGGGTCTATATTATATGCATATAAATGCCTAACAAGGTTGTCTACCTGAACAAAGCTAGCTATTTTATTTCATCTTTACTCATCAGGACATATAGAGATTTGGCCATAATTTTCATTGTCAAATTTCTTTTTTTTTCCATTTACGATGTTGTTCCAATTTAGCCATGAAATAAAAGGACGGAAATGAATACTTATTGTCAAAAATTTCATTGACAAAATTAAAACCGAAATGTAAATGCTGATAAGCAAACCATCGTTAGAAAAAAAAAGAAACAAAACAAAACAACAACTGACATTAATATTTGATAGGAAGCTGCACTACACTTATACTGGAGTTCACAAGTTAGCATGTATGAGCATGACAGAAATATAACACTGCAAAAACAATTTTCAAATTCATTAAAAAATGTCTGAAGTCTCGGGTGAATGGCATGATAATCTAAGATGTAAGACATTCTATATGCTTTCTCAGAGGCCTACAGGACCTGAGGCATCTGAGATTATTTCAAGCCTCAAGGCACCCGGCAGGGATCTAGCCTCCCTATGTACTCGGAATAGACTTGCTGTGTGATTATCAGGGTACCAGACTGATCAGTATTTAATGAGATGAAGGAAAGAGACCCCTACAGTCCAGTTGTTCCTTTTGACCATCACAAATTGAATCCCAGACACACAGGTAGTATATGCTACAGCTCAGAAATGATCTGCTTTGAGGTTCATTCATCATTGACCTATAAGCATCAGACACCTGAGAAATAGGGCCTCTTGTGGTATCACTGCTGTGTGCAGGTTAACTTAAATGCAGCAATGTTTAGTCGTCATGGGAAGTTCGGATCTTTTTACTGACTCAGATCTTTGAATTTTGTTAAGTAAAATGAACTAATCATTCGTTCATTTCATTCATTGGAACTATTGTGGCACTGTAGCCACCCCATATGTTTCTCAAACATGAAGAGCAGCATGGTTTGCTTTACTTGGTAAAATATATACAAGTTCACTTTTGTTAAGCTCTTAAACAACCTTTTGGACCATAGCCTACTGAGTTTTTCCCATTTTGCCACTACCTAACAAAGAGAGTAGAAGAAGAATGGGGCTTTTGAAGAAGCCTTTATTTGTCACATATACATTACAGCACAGTGAACTTTATCTGCATTTAACCCATCTGAAGCACCCAAGGGTTGGGGGTTAGGTGCCTTGCTCACAGGCACTTCAGCCATGGATGTAGAGGGAAGGGAAAGCACTGTTCATTGACTCCCCCCACCCACACATTTTTTTTTTCCTGCTGGTCCAGGGTATCGAACCAGTGACCTTTTGGTCCCAGACCTGCTTTTCTAAACTTTAGGTCATGGCTGCCCTGTGGATGAGGAGAATAATCCACCCAATGAATAGTGCTCTCGTCTCAATATGTATAAAATGGTTTCACCTGTTTAATATATGGTGCATCCTTTTGCACTGCATGATTCTGTCTCACTCCCTAAATATTTACTTCAATGAATTAAAGGAATTACTTCACTCAGTGCATTTACATGCACATCCAAATCGAGCTACTGTCGGTAATCGAGCTAAGGGTCCCAGCAGGGGTGCCAGAGAAATCCAATCCTACATGCACACAAGGAAATCGAGCTATTGTGTGAGGTACATTGTGCACCCGAGCCACAGGTGGCGCTACACGCCCCATCGTGTTGGTACACTTCCGGTTGTCGTCATGAAGAAGAGCTATTCAAGAGTATAAACAAAGTTTCCGTGTTCACAAGTTCCGTGCTCAAGCTGTTAGGCTTGCTCTAACAGACTGTATGGCTACAAACTGTCCTGCGCAGACCACTGTTTTGTAAGACAACTTATTTTGCACAATTGTATATTTTTCTAAAGTCCATTTTTTGCTTACAAAAAAATATTTTTTTTTGCTTACAATTTAACTTATGTCTTAATAAACACACAAAAAGTTCAATTGTTTTGTTTTTATTGACATTCTTCAGATGTTGGACATAATATATATATATATATATATGTATATATTATATATATATATATATATATATATATATATATATATACACATATACATATATATATATATATATATATATATATATATATATATATATATATATATTACATATATATACACACACACATATATACACACACACACACACACACACACACAAAGACTTGTTTATGTACACAATTCACAGCTATGCAACAGCTGTACAGATGTATTTGGTGATACAGTAAGTGAGCTAAATTTTAACAGTGCAAACAATGCCACAAAAAGAAAAGATTCATGCCGTTGTCATGATTCGTTGTCATGCCGACCGAGGCTGTTGTGTTTCCCGCTTATGGTCTCGTCACTCGTCACTTCCGGAAGGGGCAGTGCTGAAGTAAGTAGCTCGAATACGTAGCTCGATAGGGTATACATGCACTAAGTAGCTCGGCAGAAATTGCATAATCTAGGTCGTGTAGCTCGATTCCGAGAAATCAAGTTCGGTTCAATTTCAGCCGAATTAAGGTGTATACATGGCATTTTGAACTTCAATTTCAGTCGAGCAATGGCAGAAATTCGATTCTCTCTATGTGCATGTAAACGCACTGATTGTCATTTGCTAACTTTCAGATTCGCTCATTGTCATATTACACCACTATGAGGTGCACAAGAATACCGCAAGTAGGTTATGACATATAGCCACTGCAACAGAAAAAGGCACACATATAGGATCAGAAAATAAGGTTTTATTCATCTACACATTAAAGCAATATTTTTTAATGGATAAAGGTAGCAATTCAGGTAACCACAAGTCAAGTTATCTCTGATCAGGCCCGTCGACAGGGGGGGACAAACGGGTATGTTGTCCCGGGCCCAGGAATGGGGAGGGCCCAGAACTGGGCTCTCATGAAGTTGCGATTAAATTATTTTATTTCATTTCAAAATGTGTTGATTTGGGGGAGAAATGTGCTATATTTGCATTCAATAAATGATTTCTAGATCTTTTGCCTTTATTGTCTTTGAAAAAGGCGTCAAGAACCCCCTACCACCCCTAATGCAAAAATGGTTTGGTCTGACTCTTTGATTAAGGGGAAAAAAACGACATCGTTCGATCATAGCACTTCGACAAACAGCGTGCGTGCCATTTGCCAACATGCACAAGTCAGGAGCACAGAAAAGAAAAGAGAAAAAGAGAGGAAGAAACCAAAAGACTCAGGGGCTCACTGCATAAATATTTTCAAAAAGATTCGGATGATGCAGCAGGTACTAGCAAAGGCAGTGGGGCAGCTGAGCCAGGTAAGTAGGGTGACCATTCGTCCGGACAGTCCGGTTTTAGAGCCGTCTGTCCGGACGTCTGTCACGCGTCCTCACTTTTTACATTTTGTCCTCATTTTGGACCCTCAGCCGCCACCGTTGCATCAATCGTCACAAATCCCTGACCATTATTTACACTTGCTATTCTGCGATGACATACAGGCAAAGATAGCCTACAGGGATTTCTCGTATACAAACATTCGCGCTGCGCGCGCAGCTGATGGAGCCTCTGCACCCTCTGATTGGCTGGAAGCTGCTGTCACTCAGAAGCTGCGCTTACGCGATTGACTGATTTTTGCTCCTCCGAGGTGCGCGCGCAGTGTGAATGTTTGTACGGAAAAACCTATGAATGTTGGCACGCATGCTGTTGAAAGACATGCCGAAACGAAAGACATCCTTTAAAAATGCTTGGTGCTTAGAGCATCGTTTTGTCGGCAAGAGCCAAAAAGGAGAACACTTCGCCTTCTGCAAGCTCTGTCGCATTGAAATTGATGTGGGGAGCAGAGGGAAAGGTGCGATAGACAGACACGCGGACACAGACCGCCACAGAGAAAATGCCAAATGTATTGCCAAGGTTATAGGCCAAATGTAAACGACATAGTTGTCATTTTTCATGTTTTTCTTTTTGATATTTTTTGGATGAGCATAAATGAACACAACAATGTTTTGTTTTTAGTTTAGTTCCTGTGGATAAGCCGAGGCCAGTATAGTAGGCTAAATGACAGTAGGCCTACATGTTTCTTGACTCATTTTTTGATTTTTCATTTTTTTTTCTTTTTGATGGTCATTTTCAAGTGAATAAATATGTTGGCCTATGGCATGGCAAAGACTGTTTTTTCAGTGTCTATAGATGGACACAACTCTTTACAGCACGGGCGATTGCTCTAAGACAACGAGGGAGGCTCAGCCTCCTCTAAAAATGCCCTTATAACTTTAACGTCCGCGTGAGTTTCTCCCCCTCGTGACAGCGCGATGCAGCGCAGCCTCAGTGGGCTTCAATGGCATTGGGAGCTCTGCGCTTTCAATCTCAAAATGCAAGACGATTATTGGACAAATACTGCGAAAATGCCCGCCTACGGACTCCCACGGACTCCCAGCCTCAGTGGACTTCAGTGGCATTTGGGAGCTCTGCGCTTTTCAATCTCAAAATGCAAGACGGTTATTGGACAATTACTGTGAAAACGCCCGCCCACGGACTCCGAACCTCACATGGGAGGGACATGGCAGTTTCCGCGAGGAGACTGGTGATTGGTGAAAGCGGCCGGATATTTTCTTTGATTGACAGCTCGTTTCAACTATAGACAGGCAGCGGTACAGTGTTGCCAGATTGGGGGGTTTCCCGCTCAATTGGGCGGTTTTAAGTGCATTTTGGCGGGTTTTGAACATATTTTGGGCTGGATAACATCAGCAGTATCTGGCAACATCAGTTCAGTCCCATGCGGATTCGCAAGTGCTGTGGTGTATTGTAAGAGATCAGCTTACATTTCGATTTCATTCATTACATACGGTTTCTACCAGCTTTTTTAGTTTGTATATATTTTCATTGTAAATAAAGTGTAAATATAGTGTTGTCAAGTTTGCTATCTTAGTTCCAGAAATTTCGTTTATTTGAGTGACTGAACTTGAACTTGAGGGGGCTAGTCAGCTAGCAAGAAAGCTGCGCACGGATGCCAAGCATTGCTGATTTAATTTTGGCGAAGCCATTTGCCAGTCTTCCTTTCAAGGAAAAAATTATAATTAAAGAGCAGGGTAGACCAACGCCTCAAATTGACTTGGTGAAAAAGGTAGGGAATAATACTCGTTCCTTTCAGCTCTCCTGGTACGAGAAAGTGAATTGGCTAACAGCAAGTGACCCACATCAACAACAGTAAATAGGCTACTTTAGTAATATGTCATGGATGGACCAAAAATATAGAATCTATTTAAAATGTTTATGCTGAGTATATTATATTGGAATATATATTTTTCTGGATATGAATTAAACACAGCTACAATTTGCAAAACATTTTTAAACAAAAACACAGCCGAGAACATTTCACACTACAGACCTGGATTAAAAGTGAAGGGTTATCAAAATTGTCAATAAAACATTTCTCAGTCAAAATAAGTAAAATATAGGGAAAGTGTCATTGAATGAAATGTGTGGCACCCAGCTCTACTGCTGAGGTTCCTGACAAAGAGCTGCTTTCAATAATGATCAATTTTTAAACAACATGCCACAATTTTAAAATATAAAATGTTAAAATATACCCCCCCCAACACCACCGTCATGTATATTGGACAGTAGGCTAATGGGCCAAAAGAACCGGTTATTTCACAGTTTGTGACGCTGCCAACAATCAGCCAGATCAGAGGCAAGAGTATGGGCAAAACTGATGTTTTTTCTTTTAAAATCTGGAAATATCGTAACCGACCAGCCTCCCCTGTTTGAAAGACTACCATCCGCCACTGCTTTACAGTGACTTTACAATGATGTTTTGTTTCTTGTTGACATGGTCTTGACCATCATTTTCCACATTTCTCTTTTTGATAGGTGTTCCAAGTTAATAAATATATATTGACTTCATACGTTTTTTAATAAGTTTTTCTTACCCCCCCTGTAACGCGATGGTGTCCTAACTTTAGGGCCTTTGTCCTCACTTTTGGACACAAGTGTCCTCACTTACAGACTCATGTCGGTGGTCACCCTACAGGTAAGACACAGCCAACTTTTTCCAGCCCCGTAAAGTAACCCCAACCAAGGCACGCGCGGCACGCAATTCATGTTACAAACGAGGGGAGAGCAAGTCACACTGAACACCATATCAAACGCACAGGGCATTGAATCATTTCATAACCACAACGGCTTAATAACATTGTGTTTCATATATCTGATTGAAGCTAAGAATATTCACATTAGCCCGCAATCATATCCCGCCGTTTCTCGAGCGGTGTGTTCTTCTCTGCTTTTCACACTGGACAGTATGCATGCACAGTATACTATGTTCGCCCCCAGCCCTGCCCAAAATCCCCCGTCCATCGCTACTCCTTCAAGAGCACCCCAATCGCGTGATTATAGTAGACTATCCATGAGTTTAGGAAGGCATTGCGGGGGCTGTCGCATGCAGGCTTGGGGCGTAACGGAATATATTTAATGGCGTTTGGTTAAAGGATGTGTGTGTGGGTTGGCCCGGGGGGGCCCATTCAGAGCATTTTGTCCCAGGCCCAGCCAAAGCTGTCAGCGGCCCTGTCTCTGATTGATGTAAATGCTATAAGCTACTACTGCATTTAGCTTAAAATATCATCTCTGCACATCAACCACAAAGATCACATTAACTGAATGTTATTTGCAAGCTTGTATTTTTATTATGGAATTATTTTAGTCATAACTTATCATTTAATGTTTAGTTAACATTCAATGCTTAGATGTGATGCCACATTAAAGTATTTTATTCCTCTGATACAGATGAGAGAAATGTTTAAATGTTTTATTAATTAATGAATGCTACTTTTTATCCATTTATAGTTGCATATTTTAATACTGTAGAACATCCATTAAAAAGTCAGTTCCTGTTATCACTTAGGTTATAGCAGGTATAAACAGCCATCCCCTTGACAGGCTTTCTTCTTCTTTTTTTTATCCCCCATCCAAACGAAGTTTGGTGAGGATATAGAAATGGGTTCGGTCTGTCTGTCCGTCTGTCTGTCCATTTGGTCATGTTTTTGTTTCCGGGCCATATCTTTAAAACTACTGAAGATATCTTCATGAAACTTTGTATACATATCAAGCAACATATGAACTGGTGCCTTTTGCTATTTTGGATTTTTGAAAAGAAAAAGTATTTTTCAAATTTTTAGATAAAAAAAAAAGATTTTGACTTAGTTTCTAAGAGCAATGTTCATTTCTGGAGCATATATCCAAAACGATTCATGAGACAGATTTGAAACTTGGTATACATGTTAACAAGGTGATGTAGATGTGCCTTTTCATACTAAGAACGTTGAGAAATTTTAAGTTTTCATGTTTCCATGGAAACAATTTCAGACTTAGTCTCTCAGGTTAGTCTTAGGGATGGGTTTTGTTTCTGGAGCAGAACTTGAAAACTATGAGTGGTGTGGTCTTGAAAGTTGGTATATGTGTTGATTAATTAATGTATATGTGCCTTTTGATACTAAGAAACGTGACAAAATTTAAATTTTTAGCTCACCTGGACCAAAGGTCCGGTGGGTTTATGCCATGGGCTGCTGAGGTCAGTGTAAAGAGGTAGGGTTGGTTTCCTGCAGCACAACTTGAAAAATGTGACGAATAATATCTTGAAATTTGGTATACAGTTGGTATATAGGGCGGGGGATATAGATGACTCCGTCTTCTTGTTTAATCTTTTCATGTTACTGAGAAATGACTTGTATCAGACAACTTCAACTTACAGCAATGACTGTTACAAAGCACTGACACTGGAGACTTTGTCAATAAGTACGAAATAAAAGACTCTTCCCCCAAAAAACTCATTATATCAGGAATTACACACAGTGTGTGTGTGTGTGTGTGTGTGTGTGTGTGTGTGTGTGTGTGTGTGTGCATGCGCATGCATGTGCACACAGTATCTGCCATATCCAGTGGTGCTTGAAAGTTTGTGAACCCTTTAGAATTTTCTATATTTCTGCATAAATATGACCTAAAACATCATCAGATTTTCACACAAGTCCTAAAAGTAGACAAAGAGAACCCAGTTAAACAAATGAGACAAAAAATATTATACTTGGTCATTTATTTATTGAGGAAAATGATCCAAGATTACATATCTGTGAGTGGCAAAAGTATGTGAACCTCTAGGATTAGCAGTTAATTTGATGGTGAAATTAGAGTCAGGTGTTTTCAATCAGTGAGATGACAATCAGGTGTGAGTGGGCACCCTGTTTTATTTAAAGAACAGGGATCTATCAAAGTCTGATCTTCATAACACGTTTGTGGAAGTGTATCATGGCACGAGCAAAGGAGATTTCTGAGGACCTCAGGAAAAGCATTGTTGATGCTCATCAGGCTGGAAAAGGTTACAAAACCATCTCTAAAGAGTTTGGACTCCACCAATCCACAGTCAGACAGATTGTGTACAAATGGAGGAAATTCAAGACCATTGTTACCCTCCCCAGGAGTGGTCAACCAACAAAGATCACTCCAAGAGCAAAGCGTGTAATAGTCAGCGAGGTCACAAAGGACCCCAGGGTAACTTCTAAGCAACTGAAAGCCTCTCTCACATTGGCTAATGTTAATGTTCATGAGTTCACCATCAGGAGAACACTGAACAACAATGGTGTGCATGGCAGTGTTGCAAGGATAAAGCCACTGCTCTCCAAAAAGAACATTGCTGCTCATCTGCGGTTTGCTGAAGATCATGTGGACAAGCCAGAAGGCTAGGGGAAAAATGTTTTGTGGATGGATGAGACCAAAATAGAACTTTTTGGTTTAAATGAGAAGCGTTATGTTTGGAGAAAGGAAAACACTGCATTCCAGCATAAGAACCTTATCCCATCTGTGAAACATGGTGGTGGTAGCATCATGGTTTGGGCCTGTTTTGCTGCATCTGAGCCAGGGCGGCTTGCCATCATTGATGGAACAATGAATTCTGAATTATACCAGCAAATTCTAAAGGAAAATGTCAGGACATCTGTCCATGAATTGAATCTCAAGAGAAGGTGGGTCATGCAGCAAGACAACGACCCTAAGCACACAAGTCGTTCTACCAAAGAATGGCTAAAGAAGAATACAGTTAATGTTTTGGAATGGCCAAGTCAAAGTCCTGACCTTAAGCCAATCAAAATGTTGTGGAAGGACCTGAAGCGAGCAGTTCATGTGAGGAAAGCCACCAACATCCCAGAGTTGAAGCTGTTCTGTACGGAGGAATGGGCTACAATTCCTCCAAGCCGGTGTGCAGGACCGATCAACAGTTACCGGAAACGTTTAGTTGCAGTTATTGCTGCACAAGGGGGTCACACCAGATACTGAAAGCAAAGGTTCACATACTTTTGCCACTCACAGATATGTAATCTTGGATCATTTTACTCAATAAATAAATGACCAAGTATAATATTTTTGTCTCATTTGTTTAACTGGGTTCTCTTTATCTACTTTTAGGACTTGTGTGAAAATCTGATGATGTTTTAGCTCATCTCATTTCATCTCATCTCATTATCTCTAGCCGCTTTATCCTGTTCTACAGGGTCGCAGGCAAGCTGGAGCCTATCCCAGCTGACTACGGGCGAGAGGCGGGGTACACCCTGGACAAGTCGCCAGGTCATCACAGGGCTGACACATAGACACAGACAACCATTCACACTCACATTCACACCTACAGTCAATTTAGAGTCACCAGTTAACCTAACCTGCATGTCTTTGGACTGTGGGGGAAACCGGAGCACCCGGAGGAAACCCACGCGGACACGGGGAGAACATGCAAACTCCACACAGAAAGGCCCTCGCCGGCCCCGTGGCTCGAACCCAGGACCTTCTTGCTGTGAGGCGACAGCGCTAACCACTACACCACCGTGCCGCCCTGGTTTAGCTCATATTTATGCAGAAATATAGAAAATTCTAAAGGGTTCACAAACTTTCAAGCAACACTGTCGATCTATCCACATGTTAGAAAAAGTGTAATATTATAAACCTGTGAGTTGCATTATATCATCTGGAATCACTGACCGAGTTTTGATGTGATACAGAATGAATCAACACCTTCTGAACAATCAGAATCAAGAATTCAACAGTGCTGCAGAATAAGGTGTATTAATGTCAAAGTGGTATTGTTAACATTAACGAATTGTGCTAATAATGTGAGGTAAAATTCTTTTAACACCAGCCTTACTTTAAAATGAATGCAAAATGATTTACAAACATGATGTCAGACTGATTATTAATCCCCATTAGTTGAATGGCTTATTCTAAGGTGTCTCTTTTACAAGTGTTTTGCAGCGCCGCTTAACTCACTTTCACTTGACTCTTGCTTGGTTTTGAAAGTATATGGATATGTTGTATATGTTCCAAAACCTCATATAGCATGTAAAGACATTAATCCATTACAAACATGACAATAAAATTGACTTTCAAGATGAAGGTAGGGTGGCACGGTGGTGTAGTGGTTAGCGCAGTCGCCTCACAGCAAGAAGGTCCGGGTTCGAGCCCCGTGGCCGGCGAGGGCCTTTCTGTGTGGAGTTTGCATGTTCTCCCCGTGTCCGTGTGGGTTTCCTCCGGGTGCTCCGGTTTCCCCCACAGTCCAAAGACATGCAGGTTAGGTTAACTGGTGACTCTAAATTGACCGTAGGTGTGAATGTGAGTGTGAATGGTTGTCTGTGTCTATGTGTCAGCCCTGCGATGACCTGGCGACTTGTCCAGGGTGTACCCTGCCTTTCGCCCGTAGTCAGCTGGGATAGGCTCCAGCTTGCCTGCGACCCTGTAGAGCAGTATAAAGCGGCTAGAGATAATGAGATGAGATGAGAGAAGATGAAGGTAATCTGATAATCGGTTTCCAAGTAACAAAAATAGGGGGAAAAAAGCAATACTTCATAATAATGAATGCACTATTCTGATATCTATTCTTTTCCATTTCTTTTTCATTCAACCTTCATGCAACATTTCAACATTCATTCATGCAGCAGTTCTAGTGAGGATTTGACAGTGATGACAAACAAACAAGCAAACAAACAAATAATCGCAAAAGGACAGCCTGTGCTTCCCCAGGCTGTTCGCTAAATTGAGAATAGCTTCAACTGATATGAACAACAAGGGCTATGATAAGCCTTTCATTAGCGCCTAGTAATTTAGGATACCTGAACTTTATTCGAGTGTGTACAGCCATGGTTGTTTTGGCCTCTAATGACACACAGACGCACATATTTCTGCTATGTCTCTGGAGTATCTGTGTATGGATGAAAACAGCATGTTTACCTATAGAACTAAAAAGAACATTGCAATGTACAGTATGTAAAAGAGGTAAATTTAAATTTCACCATGCAAACCTGAAACAGCTCTCCAGTATCATACAACAGCTGCCAACCAGGGAGAATGAAGGCTAACAAATGTTTCCTCTGAGACACATAAATGCAACCAAAAGCATGCTTATGAACTGCTTCACATGCTGTATCATAGCACAGCCTAATACACTCAGAAGTAAGTGTTATCAACCCTCTTCTGCATACATGATCTCACAGATACCCATAATTGTCTACTATCTCTGTGGTTGACAGGGCAGAAAGAGTATGGGGGAAAACTCTTGGTAAGTCTTCATAGCATTTACTCTACATTCATTTTTGTTCAGAAAAGGACCTATTTTGACTTTTGTACGTAAATCTGCAATGACTCTTTTTTTTTGTATTTTGCCATATTTGTTTATTTGTTTATGGGAAAAAGAAAAATAAAGGAGGAAAATAGGGATGGAATGGAACAATAATTAGTTAAATTAATAGCAAAATGACATAGCGAATAACTATATCTGAATTTCATTTAAAAAATAAATAAATTAATAAATAAATAGGGTGGCACGAGGGTATAGTGGTTAGCACTGTCAACTCCGAGCAAGTAGGATCTGGGTTCAAACCTGCCAATTGACCTGGGCCTTTCCTGCCTGTGTGGGTTTCCTACGGGTGCTCCGGTTTCCTCCGACAGTCTAAAGATATGCAGATTAAGTCAACTGGCCACTCTAAGGCCCTGTCCACACGGCAACGGATTCAGGTAAATCCGATACAATTGTTTATCGTTTAGGCCTGGCGTCCACATGGCACCGGCGTTTTGGGTGCCCCAAAATGCAATCTTTTGAGAACGGGTTCCAGAGTGGAAAGATCTGGCAACGTTGCCGTTGCGAAGTCGTCTGGATGAGTAGAACTGATTTGTTTACAATGACGTCACAACCACATGACTGTGAGTGCTTCACGCCGGGTAGAAGTGTAACGAACTCGATGCGAGTTGTCAACAAATCCTATAACTTGGTTCATGAAACGCACTTACAAAATATTTTCACTGTGAATATTTATTGTGTAATGGTGCAGAGAGAGAGAGAGAGAGAGAGAGAGAGAGAGAGAGAGTCAATCCCGCCAGCAAAAATAGGGAAAAAAAGGAGCGACCTCACCTCTTCAGATGTTCGTTTAAGTCCTACAATGCATTCCTCAAAAAGGGCGTAAAAGAACAAATTAATCCATCAACGTGTAGCATTCAATTTATTCCAGACCATTAAAGACGCTGCCTTCCGCGTAGAATCATACGTCATCCTCGCCGCCATATTGGATGGGTCAAAGCGGAGAATAAAGATGCCTCATTCATGTGCTGCGTTTAACTGTACCAACAGGTTTACCGTCCAAACGAGATCACATGGGATTACCTTTCACAGGTGAGACTGGAAAAATACTTTTCATTGTATTTGGTCATTATAATGTAATTTTATGAACAGATTTTTCTGACTTTGTGGCTAATATGAAGTCTCGCGCATAATAGTTTATGCGCATGCGTCCTTACTTCTTCTATTGTTCTGGTGTCTCCGAAGGGACCGTCTTACAGCGCCCCTAGAGGTGTGGCATGTGTATTGCATCGTTTTCAGCAAGCGTTGCGTTGCCATATGGACCTGATATTTTACTGATCGTTGCCCATATGGACGCTATATTTTTTTAAATAACATCTCGTTGCCGTTGTCGTGTGGATGTAGCCTAAGTTGCCCAAAGGTGTGGATGTGAGAGTGGATGGCTGTCTGTCTGTCAGTGTTAGCCCCACAATTGGCTGGCAAGCTGTCCAGGG
>NC_083583.1:47947295-48072295 GCF_027579695.1 Neoarius graeffei | reverse complement strand
ATACCAATATAACATGTGATGTTTCATTAACCTCTTTTATATTTATATTTATGTAATTCCTCCTATATTTCTTCCCTATTGTCCAACCCTTAGGGGATGTAGTGTGCCTTTCCTCTATCTCTCTCTCTCTCTCTCTCTCTCTCTCTCTCAATTCACTATAATGCCATGTTCATTTGGCTGATGTCATTTGGGATGCACATAGGGCACCTACTACCTACCTATATAGCACATAGTATACAGTGTCCCTTCTCCAATGACTAAAGCCAAATGGAAATGGAATGACCTTTAACCAAATCCAACATTCATAACATCTCCCTCAATTTCATAGTCATTACACTCAACTTTGATAACAGTTTAAGATGTTAGTGATGCATTGTACATTATTCCCACTGGTAATAACATTATTTCTTACTATGATGATTTGATATTTGATGATATGAGGATGGAGTACTTTGATATTGCTTAATTTTACCTTAGGCCTATATTCCTTGAAAAAGTGTTATTACATTGCTCAGGATTGTTATTTTCTTTTGACCAAATAGTTAAATAAAGTTCTTAAGCAAAAAGCCATTGACTTTGGAATTGAAATTTGGAATTATATGTTGTAATGAGGCCACTGTCATCACCGTCAGTTCTAAAGTCACCACCATCAGAGGGAGTTTTATTTGTTTTAAATGAATATGCTTACAACATGTTTCTTCAGTGCTGTTGAGTTATGAAAGTAATAGTCTCTTTTAATGCAAAAATAAGTTTGTTAAATAAAAAAAAACATTACTTTGTCTCCTTAGGCTGAAAGTAAATATTGTATAATATTAGATCTTTAAAGGAGTACACATGAAACTGTATAAAAATTGAATAAAAGTGAATATTCAACTTTTAACAGTGTATATGTGTGCTAAGAATGCCAGATAATGATTTAAAAACTCTAAATACATATTAGACCAAATATATACAAAATAATTTGCTTTTTATTGTGTCTGACGGTGTTGACAAAAACAAAGTAATAGCTGAAAAAATGCCTATTTTATGAAAAAAATACAAAATGAGGAGCTTGCACCAGTACATTGCTGAACAGGCAAGGCCTTGTCCTATAATGATATACCTTTAGATTTTGTGATTTAAGTAACTTTTTATTTTCAAAATTAAAACCTGTTTTATCCACAACCCCAAGAATCAGTGAAATATTTATTAGTCATAAGCCTAACTGGATTAAAGTTTCCTATAGCTCTTCCAATTTTTTAATATAAAGTTGATATTTCTTTTTAATATAAAGCTTAATTTGAGAATCTTTGCATATCTGTAGCACATTATTTCAGTTTCCTACATGTCATGTACAACCCCATTTCCAAAAATGTTTCAACATTTGATATGTTGTGTTTGTACTATTTTCAATGAAATATAGGGTTTCCATGATTTGCAAATTATCGCATTCTGTTTTTATTTACAGTTTACACAGCGTCCCAACTTTTTTTGGAAACAGGGTTATAGTTCATCTCATCTCATTATCTCTAGCCGCTTTATCCTGTTCTACAGGGTCGCAGGCAAGCTGGCGCCTATCCCAGCTGACGACGGGCGAAAGGCAGGGGTACACCCTGGACAAGTCGCCAGGTCATCACAGGGCTGACACATAGACACAGACAACCATTCACACTCACATTCACACCTACGGTCAATTTAGAGTCACCAGTTAACCTAACCTGCATGTCTTTGGACTGTGGGGGAAACCGGAGCACCCGGAGGAAACCCACGCGGACACGGGGAGAACATGCAAACTCCGCACAGAAGGGCCCTCGCCAGCCACGGGGCTCGAACCCGGACCTTCTTGCTGTGAGGCGACAGCGCTAACCACTACACCACCGTGCCGCCCAGGGTTATAGTTATAAAATGTAATTTATACCACAAATTAGTTACTCCTAAAGCCATTAGTTACTCATTTGACCTTATAAAGGTGATGATTAACTCCCCAGCAATGTTCCGATGAGGGCGAATGATATTTAGAAAAAATGAATCATTAAAAATGCAGAAAATTAGATATAGTTATAGCAAGTTTGAGTAATTATGGGATAATATGCTATTAATTATTACAGTAAAATAGTAATTACTGTTTCTTATAGATATTTGTTTTTAATATAAAGCTAATTTTAATTTATCTAATTTTACTTTAATTTACACTGTAAGAAGTGATTCTGGAGAGTGGTAAATATAATCTATGCAAACCAGATAAAATTTACTCGATTATTGCAGTCAGCCAAGGAATTATAAAGTAATGGGTAAATTATACATATGCTACCTATTCATTAACGGTAACAACCGTTACATGGAAAAATACGGTAAAATATACCCCAAAGCCGTGAGTCCTGTGCTCCAAATTGCGCATGCATCAGACCACGCGTTTGAGTGAGTGGGACAGGGAACTCTCAGACTGCCAGCTTCCTCTTTCTGGCTGTTAGTTTAGTGAGTTATAAAACAGGTTCATTACTTGAAATGTTGTGTGAAGCTGTTGTACTACACTTTATTTTGTGTTTTTTGATCATTTGGTGCATCATTGCTGCATATAAACAAGGCGGTTCAGTTATTTGTTGTATAAATGCACCTGGACTGCAGATTTGGTCAGTCCAGAAACAACATTTGAAGCTGTTAGTTTAGTGAGTTATAAAACAGGTTCATTACTTGAAATGTTGTGTGAAGCTGTTGTACTGCACTTTATTCTGTGGTGGTTTTTTTTGATGATTTTATGGATTAAAAACATTGAGATGATGAACCATCTGAAAGTCTTTTTTTTTTTTTTTTTTTTGGGGGGGGGGGGGGGGGGTACATCTTACCTTCTCCGAATAAGTAATGGTTACTAAGTGATATTAATTACCTTTGATTAGTAATTATCAGGTATTACCTACTAGCAAACAAGAGATAATTTTACCCAATTTCAATGAGAAAGTAGCTGTTGAATAGATACATAAATGTGAGGTAAATTTTACCCAATTTATTTAAGTATTTCATAGCTTTTTATTTCAGTTATTTTATACTCAATATATGGAATTAAATCTACCCCAAACAAGTCAATGCAAATTGTTACCTCAGATTTATTGGGTAAATTCTATAGGTTACTTTTTTCAGTGTACCTTTCCTATTGTAGTTACTGAATAATTCATATGCTGTAATAAAGAAAACAAGTAATATTTTATAGAATAAAAAGACAGCAGAGCAGGTTTTAGCACACCTTTCAACTGTGGTTAAATTTTCCATTTCATCTGGATTTAGTTTGTGGTTCTCAGTTTTACTGGCCTGACCTTTGATACACGAAAGCAATGTGGTCCCTTGTTTCAAAGCCAACTTCAGTTCATCCTGAAATACAGAGGAAGCACAATTTCAGTTTGTGCATCATGACAGACATTTACATGTGTTTTGTCCATATTTTTATGTGCATGGTCTATATCTTCATGTGTTCTGTTAAAGGACAACAACTGGACTTGTACAAATGATTGACTGGCTACCTGAAGCTTGTCATGTTTGTCTGTGTGAGCTGTCAGGAGATCTTTGGTGCATTGCACATCATTGGGAAGTTCGGTTTCTGCCAAGTCTGTTCCAAAACTCTGAAGCATTTGAGCTGTGGTCTTTACCGTCACAGCAAAGTTTTCGATGGCCTAGAAAACACAAAACACATTGTACTTATTTGCGCAAATTGGGACAGGTGGTTTCCAAGTTTTATGATATCACTGACTCACTGTGCGGTGGTGGATCCACTGACTGTGACAGTACTGCAGGCTTCCACCTAATTCACATGTCAGCTGGCCTTTATCCACATAGCTGTGCAGATCTGACAAGGAATTCAGCATGATGATCTAAAAGATCAGCAGAACATGCACAAATCTGTAGGAGTGACCCTGATTTCCATTCATCCATTATCCATAACTGCTTATCCTGTCACGGACAAGCTGGAGCCTCTCCCAGCTGACTGTGGTTGAGAGGTGGGGTACACCCTAGACAAGTTGCCAGATGACCCTGATTTGAGGAATGAAATGCTATAAAAAATATATCTATAAACCTATGGCAAATTTTAGTACAAACTTTGTAACAAAATTTGTATTAAAACAAATAGGGTGCCTGAGACTTTCGCACAGTACTCTGTGTGGTGTGTGTGTATATATATATATATATATATATATATATATATATATATATATATATATATGAGTGATTCCACGCTTATGGGTACTGAAATGGGGACATGAACTTATTCACCTAAAACCATTTCTTTTTTTTACCATCAGGTCACAAAACATGTAATCTTTAATGAATATGTTAAAAGATAACTTTAATTTTCTGATATGTAATAAAAACATATTTATATGCCAAAGTCAAGCCTATGAGTTCCAAAATGATGTCTGTTACATTACTTCTGTTACGATTGTCCATCTCGTGTCTGTTACAAATTAATTACAATCTAGCTATATACCATGCTAATCTTATTGAAAGAATGTGTATGTTTATTCTACTACACATGTTTATTAATTATATTTGCTAAAACATCACCTTCCTATGTTTCAAAAAGTAATTCTACATTGTTAAAATTGAGAATATATATGTCCACAACACTTCTGTTACGTTCTGACTTTGGCATATAAATATGTTTTTATTACATCTCAGAAAATTAAAGTTATCTTTTAACATATCATTCATTAAAGATTACATGTTTTGTGACCTGATGGTAAAAAAAAGAAATGGTTTTAGGTGAATTTTTAAAAATAAGTTCATGTCCCCATTTCAGTACCCATAAGCGTGGAATCACTCATATATATATATATATATATATATATACACACACATATACACATGTATATATGTGTATATATATATATATATATATATATATATATATATATATATATGTATATATATATATATATATATATATATATATATATATATATATATATATATATACACACACACACACACATATATTATATATATATATATATCAGGGCTCGAAATTCGCGGTGGTCCAGTCGCCCGAGGCGACTTAATTTGTCATTTGGCGGATAATTCCTATCACTAGACAGCCCGGCTGGCTAGTTGAAAATAAAATATATATATGAAGCGAAGATTCAGACACACCGTCAACTAAAGCCGCCACATATTAAGCGTGTGCCGTGTAATCGATGTGTTTATCGGCAGGACAGAAAATACCGACGGATTCCGAATCATATCGTGTATGAGTCAGGCTGCTGGTTTTTTCACTACTGCGCATGCATATAACGCATCTTGTTGAATATCGCGGTAATCACGTGTAGTATTAGACCAGGTGGGTGGAGCACAGAAGCACGGCAGGCCAGAACTGAGTTCTCAATGAACTATTTATTGCTAGCTTTTCAGCCTTTTATCACTTCCCAGCCCCGCACGCGCGCACACGATTTCTGGTTGGGAAGAGAGAGCTCCCTTTCTCTGCTCTCCTCTCCTTTTAAAGAGTGCAGTCACTGGGGAAGATACACAAACACAGGTTAATCCCCATCAGGTGCAATGATTCCACCACTTACCTTCCCTGACTCCACCCTCCATTCACAGACCGACGCTTGGCCACGCCCCCGCTGCCACATCACGTTATCAAATTCAATAGATGTGGCCACATTATCGCCCATTTAAACACGTGTTTTTTGTTGTTGTTTATATCTACATCTGCCAAAGCTACGTTGCAATGTGGAATTTTCTGAAAGGTGTACAGAAACCGCCAGAGATGGGGACAAAGCGAGCTCGGTCTGAAGAGGAGAAATGACAAAGGACTTATAAGCAAACGTGGGAGCAGGGTAGGCCTTGGCTGCAATACGATTTTTATGGAATAATTACATTTTTTCAAGTTGATTCCTAGTCAATATGAAGCTCCTAATGCTTTCTCTCTCATAAATGGTTAAATACAGAAAGCATGTTGGACATATTTTGGGTGCTATAGTCATGATAGTAAGTATATTTGTTTTCAATAATCATACACCAAGTTGCCAAGTTTTCCAATATATTATTATTTGTTGATATTATATTATGGTGCGGGCGGCACGGTGGTGTAGTGGTTAGCGCTGTCGCCTCACAGCAAGAAGGTCCGGGTTCGAGCCCCGTGGCCGGCGAGGGCCTTTCTGTGTGGAGTTTGCATGTTCTCCCCGTGTCCGCGTGGGTTTCCTCCGGGTGCTCCGGTTTCCCCCACAGTCCAAAGACATGCAGGTTAGGTTAACTGGTGACTCTAAATTGAGCGTAGGTGTGAATGTGAGTGTGAATGGTTGTCTGTGTCTATGTGTCAGCCCTGTGATGACCTGGCGACTTGTCCAGGGTGTACCCCGCCTTTCGCCCGTAGTCAGCTGGGATAGGCTCCAGCTTGCCTGCGACCCTGTAGAAGGATAAAGTGGCTAGAGATAATGAGATGAGATGAGATATTATGGTGCTCTGTGTTGTTCTCATTTATGAATTTAACAACAGTATCAAAATACTCGGGTCTTGAAATAAATGCACATTAGTCATGAACAATGGTAACTCTTCTCTTTTGCATTATTTTTGACATAAGTAAAATTCATACATGAACAAATTTTGGCTAGTTGATTTTCTGTTTGGCTAGTTACTTTGGAAGGTAACTAGTCCGGCTGGCTGGTGAAAAAAAAAAAGAATTTCGAGCCCTATATATATATATATATATATATATATATATATATATATATATATATATATATGCACACACACACACACAATTCGGTGCTATTTTTAGAAGTAGTAGTAGTCGTAGTAGTAGTAGGTGGTCATGGCCTAATGGTTAGAGGAGCAGCTTTGGGACCAAAAGGTCACTGGTTTGATTCCCTGGACCAGCAAAAATGGCTGAAGTACCCTTGAGCAAAGCACCTAACCCCCAACTACTCCCCAGGCTGCTCTGGGTATGTTGCTCTGGATAAGAGTGTCTGCTACTGTAAATGGCATTAATGTAATGTAGTAGTACATAGTATTGTTTTTTAACACAAATATTTTTTGGTTAAGTCTTGGTTAAGTACAATCATCACTGCACACACTGCATGATTTTGTTACAAAACTTTCCCCCCATAAGAAGCATTGCTACTTGACACCTGATGCCCAAGGACTAAAACATGCATATACTTGCAGACCACTGACCCATTTTCACTTCTGCAATATGGTGTGTGATTGACATGTGTTGCCATCCAAACCCAAAGCATCTAAAGCATTTTTCAGAGTCCACCTAGGATGATCCACACTCACTTTCCTTTCCTCATGATGCTGTATGCAATTACTGTATGCAAGTACTCTGAGATGCTTTGTACACTGTGGGTTTCGAAGAACACTGATGAATCATGCTTACCGGTACCTTCATTTTAAAGTCATCACGATGTAACCGGATGCCAATGTCAGCGATGGTCCTTTGTAAAAACCGTGACGGTCTTAGGACGAGGACTAGCTGCAGATTGCCTGGAAATGCCCCCTGTTGAACATGAAAGAAACATGTCAAAGAAAAGCTCCCAAACCCAAATAATCATGTTTTAATGTCAAAGAAGCCTTAATGTAATGAAGGTATATCTGTATTATGTAGCACTTTTTAACAAACAAAGAGCTACATGGGGCAAATTGGCAAAGTTTTGTACATTTGCATAGTTGATATAACCTGCATATGAGTATATGTGGTTTTATTTTGTCTCATTTTGCACATATAATCCATTTCTATTCTGTGTATATGGGGTGTTTGGGGGTGTTGACACACAAGTTTCAATATTATTACAATATTGCTAGGCTTACCAGGCAGCTTATCAGTCCTGATAAGGCTAATTGCCTATCACAGCCAAGTCAGCTCCACCTCTGTCACCTTGTGTGACAGGTACACGCTGGGTAGCCTGACCTTGCGGTTGGGTGAGCTAACGGAGCAGTGACGCTGGAAGGTGAAGTAACCACTTTCTTTCTGGAATAATTAGACCTTATTAAAAAAGCAAAAATCCAATTCTCTGATATTTGATTTTGTTGTGATGATCCTGTTTAGTTGGATTCATGTTATTTGTTGTTCATATTAATTAATCTAGGGTTAAAATAGTTTAAGTGTGGCAGCGGGAGCGTGGTCAAAGGCTGGTTTGTGAATGGAGAGCGAAGCTGGGGAATGTGAGTGGCAAAGTGGAAGCACCTGTTGTGGATTAATGTGCTATGTCTGTGTGTTTGTGTGCAGTAACAGGGGAACAGATAAAAGGGGGAGAGGAGCAGAGAGAGTGTTCTTCCCCTGGCTGAAATTATGCCTGTGCATTGTGACATTGAAAATCATTTAAGTCCACTGAACAGTGTGTTTCTTTTTTTGAGTTGTGGTTTTGGAAATAAAACCAAAAGTGAACCTGATCCCATCTGCCTGTTATTTAGCATCCACCACTATCAGGGAAACATGACACTGGTGCTGAAAGCTAGGACACTGAAAGGGAACCATCACCATGTCGTCTTCCCTGTTTAAAGAGCTGGTCTATGCCCTCGCTGCCACCCAAGAAAACCAGCACCAGGTGCTGGTCGTGACGCAGATGGAGCAGGAGCAGCATTTCGAAGCCCTGCTGCAGGCTCAGCAAAAGGACCGCTAGGCGCTCCTGTGCCTCATCACTCCAGCAGGTGCACCAGCCCCGGAGTCTGCAGGGTTCCACCACGTCACCCTCACAAAGATGGGGCTGCACAACAATCTGGAGGCTTTTTTGGACCTCTTCGAGTGAGCCATGGAGGCGTGGGGGTGGCCAGATGAGCAGTGAGCGGGCTGCCTGCTACCACTCCTGACCAGTGAAGTGCAGCTTGTGGCTCAGCAACTGCCTGCAGATAACTAGCTGGTCTATGCAGACCTGAAGCATGCAATCCTACAGCGAGTTGGCCACTCCCCAGAGCAACCCCGGCAGCGCTTCCATTCACCAACACTGGAAGAGGTTGGCCGGTCCTTCGCCTATGGCCAGCAGCTGTGGGACACCTGCTGGCGGTGGTTGAGGGCAGAGGACCGCAACATCGAAGGAACCATTGACATGGTGGTGCTGGACCAATTCATCACTCAGCTGCTGAGGGGGAATGGGTCCAGTGCCACTGCCTGGCATCACTGGATTGAGACATTGAGCTGAAGGATGACCATCTGGCTTCTTCCTCTCTCTCTCTCTCTCTCTCTCTCTCATTCTGATACCCCCCCTTGTTTCTCCCCTCCCTCCTGTCCCCTCCTCATACTGTGGAAGCAGGGGCCAATTTCCCCGCAGCCAGCTCCCCAAGCCTGTGGTTCCCCTTTCCCCTCTTCCTCTATGTTTCTGTGTCTTCCCTGCAGGTGAGTGCTCCTTGGCTCAGCAGTGCAGAGGTGAGGCCTGGGCCAGTGTGCTGGCACTGCAGGGAGTCTGGGCACTTCCAGGACCAGTGCCAGGCGATGGAGGTGGAGGCAGTGGTCCAGATCCTCGATGCCCCAGAAGTCACCCCCGATCTAGCTGGAACGTACCGCATACCAGTAAGTATTCAAAGGGGTACACATCAGGCATTGGAGGATTCCAGTTGTAATTAGACCTCCATGCATTGTGGAGGCACTCTTCCACGTTATCTGATCAAGATACTACTTTTATGTCACACACACTGCGCTAACTGTACAAATTATTGGGGATTAAATCATTTCGTACTAGTATTTATTTTATTTTATTTTATTTACCTTTGTTTAACCAGGGAAACAAAATCACATTGAGATAAATATCTCTTTTACAAGTGAGCCCTGGCCAAGGCAGCAGCACACATTACAACACACAAGATACAAAAAAAACAGAAAAAATAAAATATAAAATATAGAATACAATACAAAAGAAAATACATAAAACAAAATCAAAAATAAAACAAGTGCAAACAATTTTGCATGTGTGGTATAGTAAATACATAGAAAACAATGTATAGTTAAGTAAATACATAAAACAAGATCAAAAATTAAAAACAAGTGCAAACAGTATTGAATGTATGATTAAGATAAAATTTGAATTCGTTGACAGACATAAAACTAGCAAGTCTGAGTGATTTTTGAATCTCATTCCACGCAGCTGAGGCACAATAACTAAAAGCAGTTTTACCAAATTCTGTCTTCATTTTAGGGACATTTAAAAGAATGTAACTACTTGAGCGTAGATTATACCCTTGATTGCTACAAGATAAAAGACTACAGATATACAAAGGAAACTGACCAAGTATCGCCTTATATACAAAGAGGAGCCAATGCTTATGCCGTCTAATATGTAATGATGGCCAGCCTACTAGATTATACAGTACACAGTGGTGCGTAGAGTGATTTTTACGAGATATAAATCTTAACGCGGAATGATAAACAGAATCTAAAGATTGTAAAAGTGCCTTAGTGGTGTTTCTATAAAAAATATCCCCATAATCTAGAACAGGTAAAAATGTAGCTTCTACCAACTTTCTTCTGGCAGACTGAGAAAAGCAAGCACTATTGCGATAATAAAACCCCAATTTTAATCTTAGCTTAAAAAGCAATTGTTTTACATGGAGTTTAAAAGATAGATCTTCCTCCAACACAAAGCCTAAATATTTGTAGGAGGAGACCAATTCTATGGATCTGCCCTGCAGCGTATAAAAAGTTGGTATAGAAGAAATACACTTCCGGCTCCTTGAAAAGATCATATATTTAGTTTTCTTATCATTTAATACCAATTTCAGTGATAAAAGATTGTGCTGAACCCTTACAAATGCTTCCTGCAGCTTTAAAATGCACCTGTCAATAGAGGGTGCAGAACAATAAATTACAGTATCATCTGCATATAAGTGTATACTTGCATCAGATAAATTATCACCAAGATTATTAATATATAATGTAAATAGCAGGGGGCCCAAAATAGACCCCTGTGGCACTCCAGTGTCAACATTAAGCCTGTCAGAAAGTAACCCCTTAATTTGTACCCTCTGGGTCCTATCATTTAGGTAGTTAGAAATCCAACCTACTGTGGACTCTGAAAGACCAATACTGTAAAGACGTGATAAAAGGATCCTATGATTGACAGTATCAAAGGCTTTAGTCAAATCAATAAAAACTGCAGCACAGGATTTTCCACAATCTAACGCACAAATGACATCATTTAAAACTTTCATAGTAGCAGTTACTGTACTATGGTTCTTTCTAAAGCCTGACTGAAACTTAGACAGAATGCATTTACTAACCAGAAAATCCTTTAGTTGTTCACTAACAATAGATTCAAGAATTTTGGCAATAATTGACAGCTTAGATATTGGTCTATAATTATCTAAAATGGTTGGATCGCCACCTTTCAGCAGGGGTACAACCAAAGCAGATTTCCAGACATCTGGGACAACATTCTGTTCTAGTGATAAATTGAAAATATAAGACAATGGCCCAGCAATAATCTCCGCAGCTAATTTTAAGAAATAAGGCTCAATTTCATCAGGCCCTGCAGACTTCTTAACATCCAGATTTTTTAGGGCCTTTACAACCTCATTTCTTGTGATGGCTGAAAAGCTAAATATAGGACCATTTCTTCTCAAAGGAGGAGATAAGTTTAGTGCATCACTCACAGAAGATTCTTTAAAAATTGACCCTGAAGAAATAAAATGCTTATTAAAACTATTTACAATATCAAGCTTATTTGTAATAGACTGATCATTTAATAAAATATAATCAGGAAAGTCATTACATAATGTCAAAGGAGAAAGAGACTTTATAGTTTTCCAAAATTTAAGAGGATTATTAATATTTTGTGAAGTTTCATTTAGATAATAATCAGATTTTAATCTGCGTATCAGTGCTGTGCATTTATTTCTCAATGCTCTAAAAGCTACCCAATCCCTTTCTGAGTCCGACTTCCTGGCTGTGGCCCAGGCCAAATTTCTTTCATGAATAAGTTCAGATAATTCATTCGAAAACCATGAATTATCACGGCCTTTTACTCTGAATTTCTTAACAGGTGCATGCCTGTTCACAATTTTCTGAAACAAGGTGTGGAAATACTGCCAAGCAATGGACACATCAGGTATTAACAATATCCTGTCCCAGTCAGCTAAAAACAGATCGTGCAAAAAGCCTTGCATATCAAACAGCTTAAAGTTCCTCTTTATAACAATCCTAGGTTTTGCTTTGGGAATTTTGCAGTTTCTTATAGCAACTATCGCACAGTGATCACTGACATCATCAGGAAAAACCCCAATATGAGAATACTTATGGGGTTTATTTGTGAGTATAACATCTAATAAACTGGACTTGCTGGGATTCTTATGATTAAGTCGTGTAGATGATTCAATCAGTTGAGTGAGATTCACAGAGTCACAAAAGGCTTTGAACTGATCTGAGTTCGTTGACATCCAGTCCCAATTTAAATCGCCCAATAAAACAAAATCCTTGGTCAGTAGGTCAGTTAAGACAGCCGATAATGAGGATAGAGCATCACTAATAGCTGCAGGTGGTCTATAGCAGCCGACTAAACACAAGTGACAATCCTTTCCATATTCCAGATCAATAGCCAACAATTCAAACTGTTTAGGAAGAGAAACTGATTTAAGAACAGATGCGTGCAAGTTTGACTTAATATACAATGCAACCCCGCCCCCTTTACTTTTACGATCAGTTCGGAATACGTTATACCCTACCAAGGCAATATCGTGATTTGATATGGATTTTTTAAGCCACGTCTCAGAGATAACCAAGATATCTGCTTTGGTCGTGTTGGCCCAAATCTGTACTTGGTCCAATTTTGGCAATAAACTGCGAACATTTAAATGCACAATCCCCAGGCCTGACCGACTTGAAAATTCCAGAGGAGTAAGAACAATTTCAGCAGGGCCAGGATTTGGATTTATTCCGGCCAATAAAAGCAACAACATCACCAGAAATCGTTGCCTTAAATTTTTTAATGGGGGACTACACTGTTTGTTTGGAGAGTACAATACAGACTTAGATGGAAAGGCTATACTCTCAGGCATAATAGCAAAGATGAATGAGATCTTTGGCACAATATCCAATGTCGTAAGACTAGTCACCCAAGATATAAACAGGGTGTCCGTGTGTTTTGATGGGAGATGCATGTGAAGATGCATCAAGACACTTGCGTTGCCTTCTGAATTCCCTGAAGAGTCCCATAGCCCAAAAATGTGGATAACTACATAAAAAAACAGTACCTTCATGATGCTCGTGCCGTGATGTTATGGAAGTCGTACAGACACCCCCCTCCTCTCTGCGGAGGAGCAGACAGACAAAGCCAACAGCAGCGCGAGAACGTGGGAAATACGCAGCTGGAGAATTCAGATGAGGCAAAAAAAATCACCAACCTTAACTGCAAGTGTCCCGCTGCCACGATAACCCACGGGCCCCAGCAAGCCCAGTATCCAACGACTACGACTTTCCAATCGGTTGTCGTTCGCTTTCCGGAGCGAGTAACCGACTGGTGCTGATGACCCGATGCAGCTCAACAGGCAGACAGCCCACAAGCCCAGGAAAAAAGGCGAAAATCACCAACCTGAGCTGCAGCTGCCCTCACAGTCACGGTAATCCCCGAGCTCCACAAGTTTGTAATCCAGGAAGACCTTCAGGGAACAACAGCGACTTTCCAATCGCCGAATTACCGACAAGAAGTACGTGTTGATTAATGTTGGCGGCCCAGTATAGTGCTACAGGTAGCCTTAAATTTTAGCCTTAGCTTCTCCCAACGCAGCAGGTTGCAGGTAACTAAAAGTCTATCAAAACATGTATGATTTTATCCAAACTTAAAATTGTGATTTTGAGTGTCGCGCAAAATGTAAAAACATATAACATTTAGACAAACGAGGCAACAAATTTGACAGCAGGTCGGACGAGACAACAGAGTGCTGCCATCTTGGATCTAGTGTTCATCATCCACAAACAGATGGGCTCATCGAACAATTTAAACAAACATAAACATATGATTCATAAGTTCATTTACAGGGATGCTAAAAACTGGGACAGGTGACTAGACCCTCTGTTGTTTGCAGTGCACAAGGTCCCACAAGCCTCCACTGGGTTTTCCCTATTTGAACTGCTGTATGGGCATAAGCCCCATGGTGTCTTAGACATCATTAGAGAAAACTGGGAGGGTGGGCCTTCTCAGAACAAAAATGCAATTCAATAAGTTCTTGACCTGAGAGCAAAACTCCACACGCTGAGTCACATAACCCAGGAAAATTTGCTACAGGCCCAAGAACATCAATCTCGCCTGTACAACAGAGGGACACGGCTAAGGGAATTTGCACCGGGAGATAAAGTCCTCATTTTACTGCCCACTTCATGCTCAAAATTGCTCACCAAGTGGCAAGGGTCCTTTGAGGTCACACAACGAATTGGGGAGGTCGACTATGAGGTTAAATGTCCAGATAGGGGGAGACATGTCAAATTTACCACCTCAATCTCCTGAAAGCATGGAATCAAAATCAAGTTCATTGCCAAGTATGTTCTCACATACAAGGAATTTGCTTTGGTTATTGGTGCTTGAACAGTTAAGATAGAAGAATTTAGCAAAGACAAAAGAAGCTATATACCGGTACATGGAATAAAAAAATAGAAGAATCTGAAATATACACATTTGAAAAGTGAACATATTTAAGGGGTACGTGCATGCGTTGTTGAAGTCTAAGCTGTACAGTATGCCCTGGAATGTGCAAAAATAGGTCACATGATGAAGATGGAGAAGAGACATGAGAAGAATGTGTGAGAGGAAGAGAATATGTATAATGGGCTAAGTCAATAAGCAAGCTGTATAGTGTGTGCTGGAATGTGCAATAAAAGTTGACAGAATGAAGATGTATGACAAGACCTTGAAATGTGTAAAATTGCAGTTCAGAGATAAAGTGCATGAATGTTACAGATTGGAAATGTGAGGTTAGAGTCAGTGGGGATCTCTGACTTTATTGATGAGGCCAGTGGCAGTGGGGAAAAAGCTGGCCTTATGGCATGAGGTTTTGGTTCTAATAGACCACAGCCTCCTACCAGAGGGGAGTGATTCAAAAAGTTTGTGTCTGGGGTGAAAGGGGTCAATCACAAATCTTTCTGCTCTCCACAGGGTCCTGGGCTCGTACAGGTCCTGAAGAGATGGAAGGTTGCAGCCAATCGTCCTCTCAGCAGAATGAATGATGTGCTGCAGTCTGCCCTTGTCCCTGGCAGTGGCAGCAGTGTACCAGATGGTGATGGAGGAGGTGAGGATGGACTCAATGGTGGTGGTGTAAAAGTGCACCATCTTGTGCACTTCTTCAAATGCCACAGGAAGTACATCCTCTGCTCTGCTTTCTTGGTGAGACAGCAGGTATTCATCCCCCACTTAAGGTCCTGGGTGAGAGAGGAGGTTCCTGTGGCTCTGGCAACAGTAGTTCCAGAGAGGGTGGAGCTGGAACCGGAGGCAAGTCTAAAGAGCGTGGCCCAATTCACCCCAGTCCCCTGTGGAGACCACCTCTCATCATCCCAAAGAGCACAGGTTATTAGGTTGCAGGAGGAATTCTGCTATGTGTTCTCACCCCTCCCTGGGCACTCTGACCTCATAGAACACCATATTGAGACTCCCCCAGGGTGGTGGTGCACAGCCACCCGTATTGGCTTCCCGAGCACAAGAAAAATGTGGTTCGGGACAAAGTCCAGGCTATGCTTAAGATGGGAGTAATTGAGGAGTCGCACAGCAACTGGAGCAGCCCGGTAGTCTTGGTCCCCAAGACTGATGGGTCAGTCTGGTTCTGTGTGGACTATAGAAAAGTCAACACAGTATCTAAATATGACGCATATCTGATGCCTAACATTGATGAGCTACTCGATCGGTTAGGTGCAGCTCGCTTTTACTCAACACTGGTTTTAACAAAGGATATTGGCAGATCCCCTTGACTCCATTATCCCATGTAAAAACGGCCTTTTCCACTCCATTTGGTTTACACCAATTTGTCACCCTTCCTTTCGGGTTGTTTGGGGCCCCAGCGATGTTTCAGTGTCTCATGGATTGAATTCTCCAGCCCCACAATGTGTGTGCAGCAGCCTACTTAGATGACAATCATTTATAGTAATGATTGGGAGAAGCACCTACAACATTTGCTGGGTGGTGCTGAGGTCGCTGAGGCGTGTGGGGCTCACAGCAACCCCAAAAAAGTGTGTAATTGGGTGGGTGGAAGTATGGTATGTGGGCTTCCACTTGGGTCATGGGCAGGTGCATCCCCAAATTGATAAGACTGCAGCAATTGCGGCCTGCCCGAGCCCTAAGACCAAAAAGGGGTGAGGCAGTTCCTGGGGCTGGCTGGCTATTTTAGGCGGTTTGTGCCTAATTTTTCGGATGTCACCAGCCCGCTGACTGACCTCATTAAAAAGGGAGAACCAGATCTGGTCCAGTGGACAGAGCCATGCCAATAGGCCTTTAGCCAGATAAAAGGTGCACTGTGTGGGGCCACTTTTATACTTCCCTGACTTTTCTCTCCTTTTTGTTGTGCAGACCGATGCATCGGACAGAGGGCTGGGGGCCATTGTGTCCCAAACGGTGGAAGGAGAGGAGCGCCCTGTGCTGTACATCAGCCACAAGCTTTCCATGCAAGAGATGAAGCACCATCAAAAAGGAGTGCTTGGCCATCAAATGGACGGTCCTCACCCTCTGTTATTACCTGCTGGGATGCCCTTTCACCCTCTGCTCAGATCACACCCCGCTCTAGTGGCTCCACCGCATAAAGGATGCTCTTTAAGGCTACATCCACACGACAACAGCAACGAGATGTTATTTAAAAATATATCGCGTCCAAATGGGCAACAATCAGTAAAATATCAGGTCCATATGGCAACGCAACGCTTGCTGAAAACGATGCAATACACATGTCACACCTCTAGGGGCGCTGTAAGACGGTCCCTTCGGAGACACCAGAACAATAGAAGAAGTAAGGACGCATGCGCATAAACTATTATGCGCGAGACTTCATATTAGCCACAAAGTCAGGAAAATCTGTTTGTAAAATTACATTATAATGACCAAATACAATGAAAAGTATTTTTCCAGTCTCACCTGTGAAAGGTAATCCCATGTGATCTCGTTTGGACGGCAAACCTGTTGGTACAGTTAAATGCAGCTAATCTTTATTCTCCGCTTTGACCTCTCCAAAATGGCGGCAAGGATGACATGATTCTACGCGGAAGGCGGCGTCTTTAATGGTCCGGAATAAATTGAATGATACACGTTGATGGATTAATTTGTTGTTTCTCACCTGTGAAAGGTAATCCCATGTGATCTCGTTTGGACGGTAAACCTGTTGGTACAGTTAAACGCAGCACATGAATCTTTATTCTCCGCTTTGACCTATCCAATATGGCGACGAGGATGACGTATGATTCTACGCGGAAGGCGGCGTCTTTAATGGTCTGGAATAAATTGAATGATACACGTTGATGGATTAATTTCTTCTACGCCCTTTTTGAGGAATGTATTGTAGGACTTAAACCCACATCTAAAGAGGTGAGATCGCTCCTTTTTTTTTTCCCTATTTTTGCTGGCGGGATCCCCTTAGGGCAGAGTCTCTCTCTCTCTCTCTCTCTCTCTCTCTCTCTCTCTCTCTCTCTCACTTTGCACCATTACACAATAAATATTCACAGTGAAAATATTTTGTAAGCGCGTTTCATGAACCAAGTTATAGGATTTGTTGACAACTCGCATCGCATCGCAATGAGAAGATCATTGGCACTACTGGTGTTAAGAATCAGACCATTTCATAAATGAATATTTTGCTGTAGAGCTGCAGTGTTTGTACAATTGCATGTTTTTGCTTCACTATTACTGTCACTATTCTGCTTCTTGCATTACTACTGTGAACTAACACTGAACATAATAATAATAATAATAATAATAATATCCAAGCTCGTTTCACTCTCACTAGTGCTCTGTAAGGCTTTTTCCTGGTGATATTCGTTACACTTCTACCCGGCGTGAAGCACTCACAGTCATGTGGTTGTGACGTCATCGTAAACAAATCCGTTCTACTCATCCAGATGACTTCACAACGACAACGTTGCCAGATCTTTCCACTCTGGAACCCGTTCTCAAAAAGATTGCGTTTTGGGCACCCAAAACGCCGGTGCCGTGTGGACGCCAGGCCTAAACGATAAGCAATTGTATCGGAGTCACCTGAATCCGTTGCCGTGTGGACAGGGCCTATTGCTGCTTTTCCACTACAAACGCGGCTGAGTCGGGCTGAGCCGTGCCGTGCTGAGTCGGGCTGAGCGGGGCTGTTGGAGTTGCATTTCGACTACAACCGCGCTGAACCGTGCTGGCTGGAAGTGGGTGGACACATTGGGTGGAGTTAGCGAAAGTGGGTGGACGTCAGGTGATGTCGTTAAGCAGTGCAAACAGTGACATCAGTGAGCTTTTAAGCGGTAGTCTCACGACCCGAATAGTAAACAATAAACATGGAGGACATGGAGTCGTTAGTGTTGCTGGTCTTGGTGCTGTGGCTTGTTGTCACCGACAACGCGGACAGATACTGGCAAGAGCGTATAGATGAGGCGAGGCGCATAAGGCTTCAGAAATTCTCGTAATTCGTAATTCTTCTCCTTCCGGGTTTGCGGTGTTTACAGATCCCAGCGCGCTCGCGGGGCGTGTGTGGGCATGTGAGGACACTCCTCCTCACCAATCAGTGCACAGGGGAGTGTCTGCTCACGCCCCCAGCCTCACTCGGCTCGCTTTGGCTCGCTTCAGCCCCACTCCAAAACGGTGCGAGTTTTAGGGGCTAAGTAGGGCTGAAGCGAGCTGAGTCGTGCTGGTTTTTGGTAGTCGAAACGCGAGCCATGTCGGGCTGAAGTGAGCTAAAGCGAGCTGAAGTGAGCTGAAAAAGGGTAGTGGAAAAGGGCCATAAGTCTACTGAAAAGCGTGTTTCTTTTTTTGAGTTGTTGGCTGCAGGCTGGACAGCTCTCTGGTCTGAGTCGAGCAGTGGGGGGTATGTAGTAGTGGGGGCATGGTCAAGGGCCAGTTTGTGAATGGAGAGTGAAGCCAGGGAATGTGAATGGCAAAGTGGAAGCACCTGTTGTGGATTAATGTGCTGTGTCTGTGTTTGTGTGCAGTGACAGGGAGCAGATAAAAGGGGGAGAGGAGCAGAGAAAGTGTTCTTCCCTTGGTTGAAATCACGCCTGTGTGTTGTGACATTGAAAATCCTTTAAGTCTACTGAAAAACGTGTTTCTTTTTTGGAGTTGTGGTTTTGGAAATAAAACAAAAGTGAACCTGATCCTGCCTGCCTGTCATTCAGCATCCACCACTATCAGGGAAACATTACAGTAAGAAATGGAGAAAATTATCCTAAGTTCTGTCTCGGGACCATTAATGTAAGGACATGCAAGTGTGAAAGTAAACTGGTAGATTGTGTGGCACACTGCAAGAGATTAGCACATGATATAACCTGTATGCAAGAAGTCCATCAGAGAGGTGATGGTGAAATCTGTTTCAATGACGATGTGCTGAAAGACTGGCAATTAGTGTAGAATCGTTTGAAGATCGTACAAGCCGGAGTTGCTGTTGCTCTGGCCCCACATGTTATACTATCAGGTATGCAACACATTATTGAGGAAAGGCTTACGATGTTAAGAGTGAAGATGAATGGGGTGAAATTGGCAATCTATAGCTGTTATTGTTCAACAGAGAAGAAGCCTACTTCCACCAAAGAATTCTTCTGTTGAACACTCAGCAAGGCCATACAGAAGATGAAATAAGACCACCCATCTTATAAGATCATTGCTGCTGGTGACTTCAACGCAACCATTGGACAAGACTGTGATCCTGATAGTTGGAAGGGAGTAGACCCCTATCACGATGAAAACCCAGCAAGTTTTAATGGGACCAAGCTCATCGAAACAGCAGAAGGCAATGCACTCTTCATTTATACCACAACACAATATTCGTAACAAGATCAGATGAGCACAGATGGTCCTTCCATTCAAATATTGGGTATAAGTGAAGACTGGATTATATGCTATGCCAAACATGCTATAAAGAACTGCAGAGCGTACCCTATGCAAAGCCAGCCTTTTGATTCAGACCACCGGATCGTAGTTATGGATACCCACTTCCCGATGAAGAAAATGGTCAGAAAAATCTTTTACAAAAAGCGGGTCTCCAGTATAGTACTACATCATCTAAGAGATGACTCTTCCATTCAGGATGCATATAGTGCTAATCTTGACTATCTGCTATCAACTGGGTCATCAGCATAAACAGTTAACAAAATTAAAGTTAGTAACAAATGCCACACAACAGGCTTCCATGGAGACAATTCCTAAGCGAATTAAGGATGAAATTGCAAAACCATGGATAAGTAATGATTATCAAGCACCCTTTGTGCAATACCATGATGAAAAAGACCCAGTAAAAATAGAAGACATTAGCCTGAGGTCAGGAAGCTTTACACAAAATTTAGAAATGCCTATTTTGAATCTAAGGCAAATCAGCTGAATCTCACGAGTAAACAACACAAAACCGAGGAGGAGTTCAGACTGATAAAGAAACACGTCACTGTCATGTGTGACTTGACCACTGATTCAGCCAAGGAAACCGGAAGAACATTTCTCAAAGCACTTTTCTGCACGTCCCTATGATCCACAGCCTGAATTAGAGCACCCTGAGAATTACCCGCATCTACTATCACCAGATGACTTACTTACTATTGAGATGTCTACACCCATTTGTACGGAAGTTGAAGTGAGCATGAGGAGGCTGAAAAATGGCAGATGTCAGGGCACCGATAAAGTATATTCAGAACAACTGAAATACTCAAGATCAGAAGGCTTGATAAAGTATAACATACTACTTGTAGGTACCGTATGATTTGGTCCTGCCTGGAAATCCCCATCAAGTGGTTAACAGCATGCCTAACCTGTCTGCATGAGAGAGGGTTGAAATCACTAGCTGAAAATGATAGAGACTTAAGTATAATTGCGACAATTTCTAAAGTTGTATCAGGGCTTATTACTGATAGGTTCAGAGAAATATATGAATAAATTTTACTCTCAATGCAGTTTGGATTTCAGGCAAATAGATCGATAAGCGATGCTATATTCATCTTACGCTGGGTACTTGAAATCTCAAGAACTCCAGTTTTCATCACCTTTATTGACCTTCAAGCTGCATATGACTGCGTCCCACAAGATGCCTTATTCCGCTTTCTCGACATTCGACTCTGATGTCCACATTTGATAGCTCTACTGCATGCTCTGTATACTGGTACGAAGGCTTGTATGAAAGGAACAACTAGTTTCTTTAAAACCCTGGTGGGATGCCGTCAAGATGAAATAAAAACTCTACTCGTCACAAAACCCCCCAAAAATACAAAAAAAGCAACAAAATATGGAATAAAAGTTTGATGGTAAGAACATATAATTTTATTTTTCAAGAATTATTATTATCGCATTTTTGACAAATTGCTACTGTCATTTCACTGGTTTGTTTACATTCTAAGCAGAAATGATTTTATTGGACGTTTTGTATAAAGTTTTTAATTTATTGAATTTGCAAAAAATAAAAATGCTCTGTTTCTCAAAGTCCAGTGCATGTGGATAGAATTAAGCAGTTATCCCACTCAATCTCATCATACATGGTATAAGCAATACAAACAGTTTTGCTATGATGGCTTAGACTGCAATTGCCATGATAACTTTAGGACTGCAACTCCCACAAACAATTTTACATTTCACATCTCCTTCAGTGAACATTTGATAACGTCAATAAAATAGACTTCAGGTTACAGATATAATGAATTTCCTGGTTACACCATTGCACTTTTTGACCATATAGCACACACATAAAGAAGGGAATGATTTATAATTGCACCCAAATGAGGATGGGTTCCATTTTGAGTTTGATTCCTCTCAAGGTTTTGGCTCAGGGAGGTTTTCCTTGCCACCATTACCACCAGTTTGCTCATTATGGATAAATTTATATATTTAAAAATTATACCTGGAATTGATATATTTCTGAAGTGAATTGAATTGAAATTGGTGCCAAATGTTGCCACAACCAAATGTGCAAAATCTGCTCTAGATACTGTACTATCAGTGGCTGGGTCCACCCCGACCCCTGGCACTACAATGTACATGTTTACTCTGAGTGAAGTGACCCATATTGTTTACAAGCCTAGAAAAAGTGAGATGACTGATTAACTTGCCACTATAATAGCTAACATTGGGCTTTATCTTTCACCTATTAGATGCTGAATGCGAGAGCTGCACTTTTAAGTTTTATTTTCATAACAGAAGCAGACAATAAAAATCTCCTAAGACTTTCATTCACTAAGTTTTGAATACTTGAATATTTGTGAATGTTTATTAACGCTCCTCTTGTATTCACAAATACTTGAATATTTGTGAATGTTTATTAACGCTCCTCTTGCAACCATGCGACAGCTATCACTGAGAACACTGAGGTCAGGTCCTTAATATTTTGTCTGTTTTTTTTATTTTATTTCAAAGGACACAAATTATTGTGAATGCTGTCTATAGTGCTGAGCGGTGTGAAGTCAGTTAGAATTCGCCGAATTAAATTGGTGAATCAACAGTGTGTTCTATGGGGTGGATATATGTTTAAAAAGGTTGCCTTCAACACGCATAACCCAGTTAAGTTTTCTCACCATGGGTGCAAACTTCACAGACCACAATCTAATCACCTCTCATGACATTTCTGAAGAACCACGCACACTTCAGACTTACAAGCAGTGGTTAGATGGAGAGATAAACAACACTGAATTTCAGAGAAAGGCTTCTGTGAGACTTCACCAGGCAAAAAAATTGCAGAAGTAATGCATGATACTACGCAACAGACTGTATAGATATAGGTTGAGTAACATTATAAGAGCTAAGACAAATGCGAACAAATGCAGGGTGTATTGTTTGAAAGCAAGGTTTTTTTGTTTTTGAAACATACATGATATAGCCAAAAGTTTGTGGACACCTGAACATTTCATATGTTGTCAGGCACATGTGTGTCCACAATCTTTTGACCATAACAGTGTATCTGTTTTGTCTTGTGATTTTATGTTGTGGCTGAGTATCTATTTCAAATGATCTTGAAAAGGTGCTCTTGCAGTTATACATGCTAAACAAATCCAAACAAAACAATACAGATTACCAGGCTTATCCCAGTGCAGGCATGGTGTCTGTCTGACCAACGGTTTTAGCCCATTAATGCCACTGCTAGATTCTTGTCTGATTTCTAGTACAATTTTTAATCTACTCTATGTCTTTTCACGAAAATTATTTTTCAAGTGATTATTATGTTGCTTTCAAAATGCACTAAATCCACTATAGGTAGACCCAAAACAAAAAAAGGTTTTAGGTTTTTATTAGGGAAAGGTGTAGTTATCCCAGAATTTTAGGATTAAGAGGTCATTGAAAATGACTTCGATTTCGACAGAGCAATGTATTTTCCCACAATGATAGATAACTCAAAATGACCTGGTCATACACTGTATAATATTACAAAAGCAGACATCTTACTCATCCTCTCATTTACTCAACTACAATTCCTAAGACTGGGTTTTACAAGAATGAGTTTTAAAACAGGGGGGGGAAAATTGTAATAGACAACAGCACACCTAGATGGACTGTATGGTTTTTAATGATCCCGTTGAACTAAAGATCATTTTTCTGAGACTTTATATTCACCTGTTCAATTCATCCATGTGATCTCCAGCATTTCCAATATTTGACTCAAAGAAATGTTAGACCACTTTATATGTTATATATACTGCATGTCTCTGTGTTGAAAAAAGTAACCTATTTATGATGGCTATGCTATTGTCAGCTTGATTGAAGCCATGCCTGGAACACTATTCTAAAGATCCTATATCTCATGTCTTATTGTAAAATGAATCTTACACACCGCTATTCGAGCCAGCGAGGCCTTCACCGAAGTCCATTTGTCCCGCCGGCGGTCTATGATAATGATGAAGCCAATGCTAGCCGCATCCAGACTGGAAATAGAGCAAGTTTAACATGTTGAAAATAAGATAGACAGTCTCAAGCAAAGAGTTCTGTAATTTTTGACATTTTTTTAACTTTCTCTGAGCAATGCCATTTTCTAAAATAAATTCTTTAAAAAAAAAAAAAAACAAGGGATGTGATAGAGAGGTGGTCACCTGGGTATGCTGGTCAGATATGTCACTACATTAATGAAATCCTCATCAGGAAGATCATTAAAGCCAGAAAATTCTGGAAAAGTAATGATTGGGGCACCATCCTTCCCTCGTCCCCCTGCACAGAATGAAACATGTTATGTCTTGTTGAACTGACAGACATTTACTCAGAGTATACTAATAGGTATTGTATTTCTTCAGTACATTCAGACATGTTCACATGACAACAATAACTTTCCTTTCTTCAATTCATGCAAAACAAATCACATTTTGTCACCATGTAATACTGATGTCAGTGAGGAAGTTTTACATAATAGCTTATGCTAGAAGGTTGATTTTTGTCCTACAGACGGTGCTGCAGATAAGGTGCATGCAAATATGTTTTTTTTTTTTCTGTGAGACTGGGCTGGGAATAGCATACACAGTGAGTCATTCTTGTTTTATCTCAACCACTAGGTGGTGACACTGAGCTTCATAATATTTCCTGTTCTGGGGGGAGGGAGAGAGAGAGAGAGAGATAGTGGTAAGATGGTGGTTAATGTTCCGAGAACCAACAACTATGTTGTTCCCACAGTGTTAGTAGGTCACCTTGAAAGTCTTCGTATGTATTTGGCCTCACACATGCAAGTCACTCTAGAAATGTGTTAATTAAATAAATGCAAATACAATCTGTTGGTGTTTCTCACAAAACCATTTGAGTACCAGATAAGCACATAGCTAATGAATCATGGAATTGCTTTTCATCACGACTTTTCTTGACTGGCAACAATTTCACAAAAATCAAGAACTCTTTAGTAAATTGACTTTAAAAATGAACTCACCTTCAGAGTCAGTAAAGGAAAATCTAATTCAATATACAGTGGGTTTGAAAAGTATTCCGACCCCTTCAGTTTTGGCACTGTATTATGCTATACAGTGTATATAAAATGGATTAAATAGACTCCTGGCTATCAGTCTATACACACTATAAACCATAATGACAAAGTGAAAAGAAAAAAATGTTTCGATTTTTTTTTTTTTTGCAAAATTATCGAAAAACTGAAAGCTCTCAATTCATTAAGTACTCAGAATCTTTATTCAGTACTCTGTCAGCAATTACAGTTTCAAGTCTTCTTGGGTAAGTCTCTACAACTTTGTATATGGTTTCTCCCATTCTTCCTGGAAAATCCGCTCAAGCGCAATTAGATTGGATGGGGAGAGACCTGACATCTTCAGGTCTCTCCACAGATGTACTATTAGGGTGGTCCCCAAAAACAAACTTCAACTTTTTAAAGGTGCTACTTCATTTTCTTGTTCCACTTGGGGAAAAAATAACTTGGGTAAAATTTCAAGTGATTTGAATAATATTAACCACTGCCACATGAGCCCTGTTTTTTGCATGCCAGGTAGATGGCACATGTCATCTATGCAATCAAGATGTTTTTGTTTAGAAACCAGTTTCAGTTATCTACTGAGGAACTCTCTGGCCTGAAACGCTTCACAGCTTTCACTGGAGCACTGTATGTCAAGGCCTGGTTCAGTGCTCCATCTGCAATCGCTGCTCCAGCTGGTGATTTGTCATTCCTGAAGGAACTGGTCTCCTATCCTGATTCTGATATTGCGAAAGCCACCAGCAAGAAGTTTGCCAGACACCTCTGGTATCTGAGTGAGGACCTAGCCGGGCTTGCCCTATTTGACAGCAGCATCACAGATGATGAAAAGCGTGGGATCGTGGCTGCTCTGAAAGACAAAGCGAATGATGATAATCAGCCACGTGCAACAGTGGACACAGGCAAAGGAAGCCGTTGCAAACAAAACTGTGGCAGATTTTGTTACATCTGCCTCGGGTCACATTTTTGAGGCATTCAAAAATGTGACCCGAGGCAGATGTAACAAAATCTGAAGACTTACACAAGCACAGCACTCACATTATGATTTACAGGAAATCAAAGTACTGACTTTGATGACAAGATGATGTGTGTGTCTGTGTGTGTGTTTTAATTGTAGATGTTTATATCAGTATGTTTAGTTTTATTTTAACTGCACATTGGAGCCTAGTCAAATGAAATTTCAATCTTCTGTGCTAACATATATTGACTTTGACATGATAATCAGCTTTGAATGTTCTTTTTGTAAATGTAAAGATATCTTTTTATCCTTGGAAGTATAACCACATGTGATTAATTAAATGCTTTTTTGTCACAAACTACTGTGAGTCGCTGTCACTGTTTTATACTATTACTTACTCGGGCAGTGCATTTGTTATTATGCTATGATGTGAGTTTACATTTGTTATTTTGCTATGCTGTGAGTGCATTAGGTTTTTGAGGTGGATGAAGTATTTCTGAAGTTTCAGAAGTGAGTAAGCTGTTTATTTAACTTTAGCTTCCCCTACGGCCCTATCACATGTAAAAATATTTTCACTAAAAATTGGAAATAAATTGTATGGTTATTTGTCCTAAGGCCGCAGTTATCCATAAGTATGCAGTGTTAGGCTTCTCACAGCACAGGAATTTCAGCATGCATCCTGTCTTACAGTCTGTAGTATACTGAAATATTTTCGCCAAGCTATGCGTATTTTTTTAAAACATAAAATGATTATTCATCATTAATATCATAAATACATACTTCCGTTTCCAAACCGTTTGAATATCGATTGAAATTTGAGGAAGTTACGGTCATCTGAAAAGTACATACCGCTACCAACACAATGTAATGGGTAAGCCAGCTGTCTGAGGTAAGATGGCCGCCATGTGCAGACGATCGACTTCGTTGACGGGCAACGGGGACGAGGCATCTAGTCTTCTATGTAAATCTATGCTGCATGGTATTGCCGTGGTCAGTGACTTTGCTGAGAGAGGAGTGGCACTAATCCAGGACTATAATCAAATCCTGACAAAAGATGAGCAGCAGCGGCAATACCTGTTGCAAGCAGTGGAATGGCATCAGCGTTAGTTCCCGGAAGCCAAGAAATCGTAACAAAACACCACCCATTATGACTGTTTGATCTAAACAAATATGTGAACAGTGGCACATAATATTGTTTTTATTTGTCTTGGACTCCTGTTTGTCATTTTTCAATATGTATTGCTTAGGTGAACATGCACATTGCTTTTTGTTGGCTTTCGCAAATATGCTCAAATAGTACAAATTTCAACCCGTGCATGGCAGTGGTTAGAATAGTTGTATCAAAATAAAATTTTGCACAAAATGTTTTCTCAGCAAGCCGAACAACTTGGTGAGGAAGCACCTTAAGAAAGTCAAATTTTTATTTTTGGCATATATTTGAGGACCACCCTAATGTACTATGTCAGTGATTCTCAAACTGTGGTACGCGTACCACTAGTGGTATGCAGGCTCCATCTAGTGGTATGCCAAAGGATCACTTAATTAAATATAAATAAAAATAAAACGTGAAATACTATCCATAATATCCGAATGGATGAAAATATCTTATCAACCGATGACAAGAAAATGAAAGGAGATACAAATTAAGTTAATAATTTAAAAAAGTTTGCAAGTGCTTCTGGGTAGCCATACATAGCATACGTACACATTCCTGCCGGTTCCGCTGACAGACGGTTATCCGCCATTGGTAGCTACAGACTAGGCTGTGATGGGAAAAGGTGGAGGTGGCTTTGCTAATTATGACGAGTACGACAAAATTACTGTCGTGGCTTAAATCCGCGAATGGGAGCGTGGATCAGGAGAGAGGGAGAACTGAAGAGGACGTGTGTGAGCCGAGCGCAGATGCTAACGACAGTGGCAAAACCAGCCCCAGAACTGCTAGCAAACGGCAGAAACCAGTGAGGAGGAAGTATGACGAAAAATACATAAAACTGGGATTCATTTGGAGCGGGACAGAGGAGCTGCCCAGGCCGCAGTGTGTTGTATGTGGCAACGTTCTGAGCAATGAGTCCATGAAACCATCGCATCTCAAACGGCATCTTACAACCAAACACACAGCACTAAAGGACAAACCAATGCATTTTTTTAAACGAAAACATGATGAACTGAAGCAGTCCAAGTCCACCATTCTGTCCTATAGTACACCCGTAGCCAAAGCACAGGAAACTTCACATCGACACTGAAGGCATCTTTCAGAAAGCACACTCTGTCGGACTTCTGGATGAAGCAGTACAGTGAATACCCTGTGCTTTCTGACAAGACTGTGCGATTTCTCCTTCCTTTTGTGACCACCTACCTGTGCGAGAAAGGCTTTTCTTCACTTGTTGTCATAAAAACAAAGTACAGAAGCAGGGTGGATGCTGAGCCAAACCTGAGACTGAAGCTGACCTCCATTGACCCAAACGTTGCAGGACTGTGTTCACAGAGGCATGCACACCCATCACATTAAGCTCAGTAAGTTGTCAATCAATAGTCAATCAGTCAATAGTCTGCGTATATTTAACTACAGCTGTTATTCTTAATGCTTTTCCTCACTTTTGTTTTATTCTTAATCTTATTGTTCTTCCTCTGTTTGTGGGTGTGTGTTTCTGTTTCAGAAAGCAGTCACTGGAGTTAAGAAGAGGCAAGAACTGCAGCTATGCATAGCCTGTTTTGATTTTTTTCAAGTACATCAAGTACAGTACTTTTTTTTTACTTAACATTTAAGTACAGTACAGTTATTTAACTTTTAAGCGCATTTTCATTTAATCTTTAAGAACTGTCTTAATATTTATTTTAGTACAATGTTTATTTCACTTTTATGTGCAATTAATTTTATTTGATTCATTATTTAAGTACAGTGTTTTATTTTCCTATATTTAAACACAGTGTTACTGTTCAAAGTACTGTGTGTAATGTTACAGTGGCCAACAATATTAAATATACTTGTTAAATAAAACCTCCGCCTTGTTTTTAATGAATACTTAGGCCTACTACGCTACTGTATTTTAATGTTGGTCATTATGGTGGTACTTGGAGAGCCAAGTATTTTCTGAGGTGGTACTTGGTGAAAAAAGTTTGAGAACCACTGTACTATGTGGTTTCGTGGCTGACCTTTGACTGGGCCACTCAAGGTTATTCAGAGGTTTGCCACTCAAGCTTTGTCTTGGCTGTGCGCTTAAGGTTAAGGACCAGGTTTTCTTCAAGGACCTCTAGATACATGGCTGCATTCAACCTTCCCTCAATTCTGACCAATATTACGGTCACTGCCAGTGAGAAGTACCCCCGCAGCATGATGCTGCCACCACCATGTTTCACAGGAGGGATATTATTAGCCAGTTGATGAGTAGTACCTGGTATTTGCCAGACATAGAACTTGAATTCAGCTGAAAACAGTTTTAATTTTTGTATCAACAGAACAGAGAAATTTTACTTCTCATGTTCTCAGATTCCATTAAATGCTCATCATATGCATTTTACTCTGGATTGGCCTCTGTCTCCATATGATTGATGGATTTCTGAGATGGTCAAAGGTTTTACACATCTCTGCAGAGGACTTCTGAAGGGCCAAAGAGAAGTTATTTCATACCCTTTCCCAGGTCTGTGTCTTAACACAGTTAAATTCTCTCAAGGTAATCAAAGCAAACAAGATGTTCCTGAGCTCTAGTTTGAGTCACAAGGGTGTGAATATTTATCTAAATGAGATATTTAATATAAACTTATTAAAAAGTTTGCAGAAATTTGGAAAAACATGTTTTCACCAGGGCGGCACAGTGGTGTCGTGGTTAGCGCTGTCGCCTCACAGCAAGAAGGTCCGGGTTCAAGCCCAGCAGCCAGCGAGGGCCTTTCTGTGTGAAGTTTGCATGTTCTCCCCGTGTCCGCGTGGGTTTCCTCCGGGTGCTCCGGTTTCCCCCACAGTCCAAAGACATGCAGGTTAGGTTAACTGGTGACTCTAAATTGACCGTAGGTGTGAATGTGAGTGTGAATGGTTGTCTGTGTCTATGTGTCAGCCCTGTGATGACCTGGCGACTTGTCCAGGGTGTACCCCGCCTCTCGCCCGTAGTCAGCTGGGATAGGCTCCAGCTTGCCTGCGACCCTGTAGGACAGGATAAGCGGCTACGGATAATGGATGGATGGATGGATGGATGGATGTTTTCACGATTATTATGGATTACTGTGTATAAGTTAACCGTAAAGAAGTAAATTTAATCCATTTTAAATTAAATACATAATATAATAAAGTGTGCAAAAGGTGAAGGGATCTAAATACTTCCCAAGCCCACAGTTTTTAAATGTTTTTTAAAGATATAGAACAAATGACTATTATAAAAATTAACAAAGATGACAAACTTAATATAAGCTTAAACTTAATATAACATTATGAACTGAATATATACACTTCACATAAACCAAAAAAAGACATATTTAGGTGTCAAATCAAAGAGGACCAGGAACAACCAAAAGCAGACTTCTTATTATGGGCTGAATTATGTCAAGCTGGATGAAGCCAGGAACTAGCACTTTGGTCAGTAAGTATTCACTGGGATGTAATCACACTGAGTCAAATCATTAAGCTGTATATTCAATGTTTAATTGACACACACATACACAAAGACACTGACACACACACAGATGCTCCCACAGACAGACACCTACACACAAATGTGCGCACGCACACACGTTTGTCTTACTATCCTAGTGAGGACCTTCCAGTGATGTAATTACTAACACAGCTAATTAATGTTCTACTACACCTAAATCTAATCCCAACATCAACCTCAGTAACCAAAAGGAAACAGTTCCTTTTAGTTTAAAAAATAAAAATAAAAAATCTGTTTTCCTCAGTGGGATCCAGACATTTGGTCTTCACCAATATATAAAACATGCCACATACAGTGGTGCTTGAAAGTTTGTGAACCCTTTAGAATTTTCTACATTTCTGCATAAATATGATCTAAAACATTATCAGATTTTCACACAAGTCCTAAAAGTAGATAAAGAGAACCCAGTTAAACAAATGAGACAAAAATATTATATTTGGTCATTTATTTATTGAGAAAAATGATCTGATATTACATATCTGTGAGTGGCAAAAGTATGTGAACCTCTAGGATTAGCAGTTAATTTGAAGGTGAAATTAGAGTCAGGTGTTTTCAATCAATAGGATGACAATCAGGTGTGAGTGGGCACCCTGTTTTATTTAAAGAACAGGGATCTATCAAAGTCTGATCTTCACAACACATGTTTGTGGAAGTGTATCATGGTACGAACAAAGGAGATTTCTGAGGACCTCAGAAAAAGCATTGTTGATGCTCATCAGGCTGGAAAAGGTTACAAAACCATCTCTAAAGAGTTTGGACTCCACCAATCCACAGTCAGACAGATTGTGTACAAATGGAGGAAATTCAAGACCATTGTTACCCTCCCCAGGAGTGGTCGACCAACAAAGATCACTCCAAGAGCAAGGTGTGTAATAGTCGGCGAGGTCACAAAGGACCCCAGGGGAACTTCTAAGCAACTGAAGGCTTCTCTCACGTTGGCTAATGTTAATGTTCAAGAGTCCACCATCAGGAGAACACTGAACAACAAATGGTGTGCATGGCAGGGTTGCAAGGAGAAAGCCACTGCTCTCCAAAAAGAACATTGCTGCTCGTCTGCAGTTTGCTAATGATCACGTGGACAAGCCAGGCTATTGGAAAAATGTTTTGTGTATGGATGAGACCAAAATAGAATTTTTTGGTTTAAATGAGAAGCGTTATGTTTGGAGAAAGGAAAACACTGCATTCCAGCATAAGAACCTTATCTCATCTGTGAAACATGGTTCTGGTAGTATCATGGTTTGGGCCTGTTTTGCTGCATCTGGACCAGGACGGCTTGCCATCATTGATGGAGCAATGAATTCTGAATTATCCCAGCGAATTCTAAAGGAAAATGTCAGGACATCTGTCCATGAACTGAATCTCAAGAGAAGGTGGGTCATGCAGCAAGACAATGACCCTAAAGCACACAAGTCGTTCTACTAAAGAATGGTTAAAGAAGAATAAAGTTAATGTTTTGGAATGGCCAAGTCAAAGTCCTGACCTTAATCCAATCAAAACGTTGTGGAAGGACCTGAAGCGAGAAGTTCATGTGAAGAAACCCACCAACATCCCAGAGTTGAAGCTGATCTGTAGAGAGAAATGGCCTAAAATTCCTCCAAGCCGGTGTGCAGGACTGATCAACAGTTACCGGAAACGTTTAGTTGCAGTTATTGCTGCACAAGGGGGTCACACCAGATACTGAAAGCAAGGTTCACATACTTTTGCCACTCACAGATATGTAATATTGGATCATTTTCCTCAATAAATAAATGACTAAGTGTAATATTTTTGTCTCATTTGTTTAACTGGGTTCTCTTTATCTACTTTTAGGACTTGTGTGAAAATCTGATGAAGTTTTAGGCCATATTTATGCAGAAATATAGAAAATTCTCAAGGGTTCACAAACTTTCAAGCACCACTGTATCACACTTTAATATCCTGCACATTATCTCTCACACGCCACAGCTGAGCTCACACCATCGGCGTCGCCAGGGGTATTTTACTGGGGCACGTGCCCCAGTATAGATCTGTAGTGCCCCAGTAAAAAAAATCCAGTGACGAAACGCTCTGAATTTTAAACTTGGGAATAGCTGCAATTTAATTAATTCATAACGTGGGGTAGGCTAACCGATGCGCGAAGAAGACCATCTACAATGCTTTTACATTGGTAGTTTTGGCTGGCCTCGCGCACACTAAGCAATGTGAAAAAAGTGTGCGCGTGACATGAGTAACATCTTGGTTGCTATGGGGACCGCAGACTCCAGCAGCCCTCAGATGCAATGAAATTCAGAGCAGGGGAAACCATCTCTCCGTGTTTTTCAACTGTTTACAGGTTAGTAGACAGTAATTCCACTGTCATTTTTGTAACACACACACACACACACACACACACACACACACACACACACACACACACACAGTGGTGCTTTTAGAGGCTTTTGGATTGTGTTTAGAGATGTTCAATGCTGAAAATGCGTGTGCTTACAAAGATATGTTTGGTGATTTAAAAGGTATCAAGTGTGAATACTGTTGGCCATTAAGTACTCTTGGTTGAGTTTAAAAACTCGGCGGTGTTGTATTGTATGTTAATATGTTCTTTTACAATATTACCAACAGTATAAGTATTACATTGCTATTATCACAAATGTTGCAAATATTCATACTGTTATTATTAAATGATTGACCTGGATTCAGTGTCCTCGTAATCATTTTGAGTTTTACAGCTCTAGTGACTAGTTTTAAGCAGGCCGTTTCTAAATATAAATATCAATATATAAATATATATTACATAAAATATAATATATATTACATAAAATGTAATATATATTATATAAAAAATATAAATATAAATATAGTGCAAAATTTTTAGCTCGCGCGCTCGCATACATTTCCTGTGCCCCTTTTGTGCCCCAGTATGGTCTTGGGTCTAGTGACGCCCCTGGCTCACACCTATTATAACTGCCAGCATGACATTTCCTATTATAGCTACTGAATTTTGTCAGGTTTCTCAAGGTAACATATACAAGGTGATATACACAGGGCATTTCATAAACCCAGCTATGATAGCTGAACAAAATATACATCTACATTCATTGTATAATACAGTATAAATGATCTCATATCATATAGTAGATGGTCAATATATTATAACTATAATGTATGGGAAATGGGGGCTGCCTTGATCCATATATTATACAACATATTGAAATATAAAAGTACATTTACAATTTATTTTTATTTTAGATTCTGTTAAAATCCGCAACTGAGCAAATAATACCAAAATAGAGGGGTGGGAAGCTAAAGTAAGCCTCCAAGTGCAGTTTTCTAGGTCTTTATTATATTACTTTCCTTATAAGAAATCATAGCAATAACCTCAAGATTGATACAATACCTAAGCTCATCAAATCTTTCAACTATGTTGAAATCAGCAAGTTTAGTGATGAAAGCAAGTGGCATAAGATTCCTCTGTATGATCTTTAAGTTGCTGCAGTTTTGGAGCTGCTTTTAGAGCTAAAAATGCTTCATGAATTACTCTAACACTGAAAATTAAAACTGAAGGGAATTAAGATTAGGAAAAGTACACCCATTACATAAGAGTTTCTCCGAAACCATCCATTTGGGACATACTTTTAGCTTTTTTGTCAATATGATGCTCAAGGAGGGCGGCACGGTGGTGTAGTGGTTAGCACTATCGCCTCACAGCAAGAAGGTCCGGGTTCGAGCCCCGTGGCCGGCAAGGGCCTTTCTGTGTGGAGTTTGCATGTTCTCCCCGTGTCCGCGTGGGTTTCCTCCGGGTGCTCCGGTTTCCCCCACAGTCCAAAGACAGGCAGGTTAGGTTAACTGGTGACTCTAAATTGACCGTAGGTGTGAATGTGAGTGTGAATGGTTGTCTGTGTCTATGTGTCAGCCCTGTGATGACCTGGCGACTTGTCCAGGGTGTACCCCGCCTTTCGCCCGTAGTCAGCTGGGATAGGCTCCAGCTTGCCTGCGACCCTGTAGAACAGGATAAAGCGGCTAGAGATAATGAGATGAGATTATGCTCGAAGATTCAGCTCAAGTTTCTGAAGTTTAGAGCCTTCATTAGGGTGGTGATCACCAAAAGTTTGGAATTTAAATCTTTCGGCAGCCATATTACAACCTTGCACCAAGGTCAAAGCCAAGAGAGTTTGAAGCTGATTTCATGTGAGTCCTTCACTGCATTCTTCCCATCAGCAGTCATCTGCTACAGCAGGTCTGCTACGAACAAACTGAGGTCAAATTAGATTTCCCAGTCTCTGGTGGTGTGGAATGGGTGGAAGGGGATTTAAAAAAAAAAAACTCTGTCAAGAGAAATTTGTCTTTAGTGGTAAATTCCACATACTTACATCAACAGCAGTGCTAATCTCCGAGGGGTCAGGCTAGCTTTGTCACATGCTAAAACAGCCAAAACATAGTTAAAACTATGAAAAGGCAATACAAAGTTGTTGTTTTTTTAAATTAACTTTAAAAAGCTTTTAGTAGTTGTTTCTTTTTAGCATGATTTCCTTGCTTTCAACCTACCTCATATGAAAAAGCTCATTTACTCAAGTTAACTATAAGTACTCACCCCGACAGGCTAACCTTAGAAAGAAGTGTACTAATATTAAACAGAGTTTATATTTTCTATGTCTAAATACATTATATATTACATATTTGCTTTTACATTACTTTTGTCATACTAGCATGTCGAAATACACATTTTTACCTTCTTTATACTGTAAAGAAGCATGTATAAGTACACTCAGCTTACTTTCGCTATAGTAGCATGTGAAAGTGAACGTAGGAAGAAGTATCTTCCTAAACACATTTGTTTTTTTTTTTATTTATTTATTTTTAGCCAGGTAATCCGAACTGATAATCATATCAGTTTTTCTTTGGCTAATCAGACACAAGGTACACCACAACCCTTGCTGGAGCAGTTGGGGGTTAGGTGCCTTGCTCAAGGGCACTTTAACCCATCCTGCTTGTCCAGGGAATCGAACCAGCAATCCAAAAAATCCTAAAGCTGATTCTCTAACCATTAGGCCATGGCTTCCCCAAAGCACACTAGGAAAGAAGTATTAAAGAGGTACTGCATCCTTAAAAGTGTTTTTTGAGCTGCACACTCAATGATATGACTGTAATATGATCAAATACATCAGGGCTGGTGTTAATATCAACAAAATTACCATTTTTTAAAGCTTGGCATTTTATGGGTTGAAAATGACTCAAAAATGCCATTTGCTGGTTTAACTTATCCTGAAAATTGCAAGACCAATGCTGACATAGAGTCATCCATTTCGTACCTCTCTACATCCTGAAATGTTTATTAAAAATAGAATGCTAATGCCTTCTAACCAGGGATGGGTGGCCCACCTCCTCCAGCACCCATCCTCGAGTGGGAGTCTGTGAAATCATGCTCATTTTCAAATATACGCTGATCGAGACTCCCCTGAACCACCCCTCCCCTCCTCAGCCCTTCCTGCTCCTCTCAGTCCCTCCCCTTGCCCACCTAACATTTTTCAAAAGTAAGCAGTGGGTGGAGCTAGGATCGAAGCTGGGGGTGAAGTTACACTATAAGCATCTCTAAGTACACTTAGGAAGAAGTATTAAGCATTTTTCTTTCGCTATACTACACTTACAGTATAGAAACTACCAGTTAAGGTTTTTGAACACTCGATATTAAAATTTTTGGCTAATCATCAAGAAACAGGTTCAAGTTTAGTACAGCTCGAAAATCTAATTAGAGTTAGAAAATCTAGTAGGAAAGTTGAAAAAAAGGTTTTGTTAGTTTGTATTTTGTTGGAGAAAAAACGAGATCTGGATCACTCCATTTAGGCACTTGTAGCATACAACCTACATTTTGTTTAACTGTCTACTATCAATTGTAAGACAAATCTAGGCCTGTGACAAGTGTCCCTGCCTTAAATAAAGCACTCACTGGGAGTCTGAGACTGGACAATGAAATCCTTAAATACGGAAGCTGTAATAAAACATAAGAAAAACTTTCCAATGGTGGAAAACGTCTCGAGCGTTACAAAGCGCCGACGTCTGTGATACCTGCCATAATTGCTCCTTAAAGCATATACGCAGAACCATGGCCTCACTTTTTGTTTATAAATGCCTGGAGACCTCAAGAATGGCATAGGAATAGTTTTAAGCATTAACAATAAATCTAATGTCAGTGTTTCCCCTGGGCGGCACGGTGGTGTAGTGGTTAGCGCTGTCGCCTCACAGCAAGAAGGTCCGGGTTCGAGCCCCGTGGCTGGCGAGGGCCTTTCTGTGCGGAGTTTGCATGTTCTCCCCGTGTCCGCGTGGGTTTCCTCCGGGTGCTCCGGTTTCCCCCACAGTCCAAAGACATGCAGGTTAGGTTAACTGGTGACTCTAAATTGACCGTAGGTGTGAATGTGAATGGTTGTCTGTGTCTATGTGTCAGCCCTGTGATGACCTGGCGACTTGTCCAGGGTGTACCCCGCCTTTCGCCCGTAGTCAGCTGGGATAGGCTCCAGCTTGCCTGCGACCCTGTAGAACAGGATAAAGCGGCTACAGATAATGAGATGAGATGAGATGAGTGTTTCCCCTAATAGGATACGGGAGCATTCTGAGAAATTTTTTGACAAAACACACTCTAAAATGGTGACCCTTTGTAAGGGAATAAATGAATAAACCTAGTCTTGAAAGAACAAGCATAACCTGCAGAGCAAGGCAGTTTAGAAAACAGTCAGGGAGACTAAATTCCCCCCACACCTAACCCCTTCAATAAAAGGCCTCTTTGGAGAGCCAGTTTTTGGTGTCTGCTTATGCTGGCGACATAAGCGACAGAACATTCCTGTTGGTAAAGACCAGTGTTAGTTTTTGTTATTGCCAATTAACACAACAAAGACTATGAGTGGCAGAATTGGTTGATATTAAAGTAGCCACAGAATACTTGCCATGGTCAGTGTGGTAAAGCCAAGGTTTGTATCTGGGCTTGTCAACCCATGTAGGGTCCCAGCCCGTGGCCCTGTGTTTGCCCTTCTTTTGGCTGCTCTCCTCTCTCTCTTCCCTCTTTTCACATTCTCTTTCCTGTTCTGGCAGTCTGCTTTGCTCTCCTGCTTGATTACTGCTACCTGCCTAAAATGTTCATATTTTCAAAACATTTACATGGACATTTTGAAATTAACGTGGTTTTGATCATTTCTGATCTGATATGGCATTTCGCAGATGATCACACACACCCACTGACGTTCGGAAAAAGGGCTGTGTTTAAAAACTCGCGTCGGTGTTGTACACTCTGCAACAGTGTATGCTTGAATTAGGGATGGACATCACATAACCAATAGCCTAGATTAATCGATAATTGACCATTAAGAATTTCGTTAAGAAGAATGACGTTCATCGACAAAAATGAATAGCCTATAGGTTGTTGCGTTGTGCGTAGTGCAAGTCTTCAAGCAATGAATTTCGCTGTCTGTCACGGACAAACATTTGGCCGTACCCTGGCTTCAGTTACCTACGAGCTTCCGTAGCGTAGGTCAATTGCTTAAAAATCAACAAGAAGCAGCACAGCGAAGTGTGGCGTGGGACCATTTTTAAATGTCCAAGTTTACTGTCATCACTATAATGGAGCGTATAAATACAATTCATCCACAACAAAAATGATGTAGCCTACCATTTGAACAGCACGCACCGGAGCCTTGTAAAATGACTGTGGCAGTTAATCTCAATTCCAACTATTGACTCGGTGTTAGACTACGGACAAGAAGGAGCTGGAACATCTCATAGTAAAACTAAGATAGTTAAATACAAACGTTATGGCTTTGGTTCTAAAAACACACCGAAGAGGGTCTGAAGTTTCGATATTTTGTGTATAGGCTATCAGATAGAACCTGTGGTTTGTATCCAAGGACGGCTCGCAAACTGCAAGATCTATAGTAAAACTAAAATATCTAAAAATAATTGATTACAAAGACGTGTTTTTATTATGAAAATAAATCGAAGAGGGTCTGAAATATTGATCTTAAGAGTATTTAGGCTTATCTGTAAATGGGATGATGGCGTCGTCCATTCATCTATATAGCCTATTAAAACACAGACGCCGGCCGCTATGGGATACAATACGGCCGACGCCGGCCGCCATGGAATCTAATGGGATAAATTATAGCAATAATTATGATTACTTTAATATAAAGATGTTAATTATTATTCGATTATTCATTGTTAATTCTCCCGACAATCGGCGAAGAAAACGTAATCGAAGCCGCGTAGCAGTTAGTTTACTTCAGGTTGGCTTGGCTACGCTGCTCCAGGCGGAACGTTGTCCAATCAGAGCCCACGGCGACCCGTGGAAACCAATCAAGTAACTGCTAGCTCGGCCAGTGGAACTGCGCTTCGCCCCAAACGCAAAGACTGGGCAAGCAACGGATAATGTAGTCGAATACATATAGCTCCTAGGGGTATTCCTGAAGGTGCGGCGGCAAAAATCAAGGTGTGGCGGCCCGCCGCAGCCAATTGTACATAGTGGAAACACAGAATGTAATAATTTTTAGGATTAAAGTGATTCATATAGGTAGCAGTCTGAGTGAATGACCTTGACATCTGTGATGTCACCGCAGGAAGGCCATCGGTCTCATCGCCATTTCCACAATACTGAAACACAGAACAGACTGCAACTTCAAGCTTCCATTTTGAGCTAATTTATTGCCATGCCATGTAGATGTGTTGTTGGCAGGTGCAGCAACACGACATAAGGTGGATTTACGTTGCATTCGTGGCCCAAGAATGTTCAAACTGCAAAGATTTGGTCGTGTTTTGCGAGAAGTTCACGGGCACATTGGGCACTTACGAAGTGGTCTCTCCTCTGCTCTGCATATTTTACTGAGGACTCGTACAAGACCTCTGATCTGTTGAGGAGCGTTGTCTATCAGCCCGTATTGAAAGACGGTGCAGTACCAACAATTAAAGGAAAAGAAAACTACAAGAAAAGGAAAGGATTTATTTTATTTATTTATTTTTTAAAGGAAAGTAAGTTCAGTTGCACCAGTTCTCCTGGAGTGTGAGCCAAGGGTTGTTGGTAAAACCCAGGACGGAATGTGACATACTATCGCTCAGGCAGTGACCTCCCTGCAGTTGTTGCTAAAACCGGTGACGTCCCATCCTGTCCCGGGTTTTAGTAATTGCCTGAGCCGAGCAGTAATGGCAGAGTACTCAGTATGGAGAAAATGTAGACTGAGTGGACCAGCTGTCTGATTTCTCCGCTGGATATGCTTGCCTCAGCAGCAATATCTCACCCTTACGTGGAAGAAGTGAATGAACGGAGAACTGAACGAACAACTGAAAGTCAAATTGTTTCAAAAACAATCGGCCACAAGATCGGCCTTCAAGAAGCGAGAACACAGACGGGTAAGATGTGATTTGGATACATTTGGATACAGAACAACAAAAACAACACTCGTTTACCTGCATTTAGGTTAATACATATAACTTGTATTGTGTTTTTAAGTTACCGGTATAAGATTATTTAATTTGCTTTAGAATGTAATCATCTCAGTTCATCTGATTATTTAATTAGCCTTTTATGTTTTATCAGTGAAAATGCATGGATGTACATGTATGTTGCACAAGTTATAACACCTATCCTGTTTTAAGGAGAGTCAACCCACAATCAATGAAGTCAAATCAGTCTTAGTTGAGCAAGTCGGTAACGCTATTTCTTACTTTCACCATAAATTTTTATTTATATGACTTTGGTCTTTAGCTGTCAAAGGCCTCGGCCTTAAAACCGGTTCCTGCAATGACATCACGCACTCAGGGCTGGCTGGCTCAGCGGGGCAGCTCGAATGCCAACTTTGCAGTCGATTTTAACTCTCAAAAATACATTTTATTAATTCCCATTTATGCAGCATACAAGAGTAAAGGATGGAGATACTATCCACTCAGAAATGTATTGAAAAATAAAGGTTATGTGCATCTCCTTTAAACATCTCCTTACAGAAAGCTTCACCATGCCAACAATTAAAAACTTTTATTTGTTAAACATGTTTTAATCACTTTTATTATTCGCCTTAGACTATATGACGTATTTGCCATACAAGTCTCTGTGAATGAGCTTTTACTATAGAGCATTATAGCAAGCACATTGATATAAACATGTGATTTGAATTACAGCCATCACTACTGTCAGAGCTGCTGTTATAGAAAATTAACTAACACCTTCTGACCAATCAGATTCAAGAATTCAAGTGTTGTGGTATAAACACTATACATGTGCAAAAAAAAAAAAAACCTCTCGACATACACAGTATCTCTTTCCCCTGTAATGTGTGTGACAAGTTGATCTGTTATTGATTTATCACAAAAGGACATATGGCACAAAGCAGCCTTTTCTTCAGCAGCTCATTTGGGCAGCTCATTAAGAGTTATAAATCACACATGAGATGCAGGCCTATTGTATCTTTAGCATCTTCAATTCAGCCACATTTTATGTACTTCGGAATATTAGTGTGTATTTTTTTCCCCTGATAGTCAATATGCACCAGCTCATAAAATAAAACCATATTCCAGGAGTGAGCTCATCTTAGGAGGAGTTGGAAAACACCCATCAGTGTATATAGATGCTGCAGGAAATGCAACATCCAGAAGTATTATCAGGAAATGGCAGGCTTGTAATCTAATAGTGCTATGAATGTAATCAAGCAGAGCTTTCAGCCTACAGGCCTGATGAGGAAATGATTAGAGCACATTAATATTGATCAGTACTGGCCAGACAGCTGTTCAACCTCATGTTCATCTACTCATCCCAAGAAAGAGCAGTAAAGTGTCAAAAAAAAAAGGTCAATAGTCAATAAGGTGCAAAGTTGGCTTTTTAAATCAGTTTTTAAACTTTCTATGAACACCATATTTATACATAATTACACCTGTACTAATTCAGGGTAAGCTGGTAAACATTTTAATAAACTCAAAAAATGCCTCATAATGCTTTAATAATCTGTGTGAAGTCATTTCTTGATAGCTTATATAATCATGTTGTAATACAAATGTCATGCGCCATGTGGTGTACTGCACAACCTTCATAACTAATAATGAAGTGTTGTTAATTATAAAGCAATTGCAATAATTATCTCATCTCATTATCTCTAGCCGCTTTACCCTTCTACAGGGTCGCAGGCAAGCTGGACCCTATCCCAGCTGACTACGGACGAAAGGCGGGGTACACCCTGGACAAGTCGCCAGGTCATCACAGGGCTGACACATAGACACAGACAACCATTCACACTCACATTTACACCTACGCTCAATTTAGAGTCACCAGTTAACCTAACCTGCATGTCTTTGGGGGAAACCGGAGCACCCGGAGGAAACCCACGCGGACACGGGGAGAACATGCAAACTCCACACAGAAAGGCCCTCGCCGGCCCCGGGGCTCGAACCCAGGACCTTCTTGCTGTGAGGCGACAGCGCTAACCACTACACCACCGTGCCGCCCGCAATAATTATGAACAATTATAAAATATTAAAAGCATTTTAATTGCTATCAGTGAGTACTTATCATTAATAATAATAATAATAATAATAATAATAATAATAATAACTTACAGTGGTGCTTGAAAGTTTGTGAACCCTTTCAAATTTTCTATATTTCTGCATAAATATGACCTAAAACATCATCAGATTTTCACACAAGTCCTAAAAGTAGATAAAGAGAACCCAGTTAAACAAATGAGACAAAAATATTATACTTGGTCATTTATTTATTGAGGAAAATTACCCAATATTACATATCTGTGAGTGGCAAAAGTATGTGAACCTTTGCTTTCAGTATCTGGTGTGACCCCCTTGTGCAGCAATAACTGCAACTAAACGTTTCCGGTAACTGTTGATCAGTCCTGCACACCGGCTTGGAGGAATTTTAGCCCATTCCTCCATAAAGAACAGCTTCAACTCTGGGATGTTGGTGGGTTTCCTCACATGAACTGCTCGCTTCAAGTCCTTCCACAACATTTCGATTGGATTAAGGTCAGGACTTTGACTTGGCCATTCCAAAACATTAACTTTATTCTTCTTTAACCATTCTTTGGTAGAACGACTTGTATGCTTAGGGTCGTTGTCTTGCTACATGACCCAACTTCTCTTGAGATTCAGTTCATGGACAGATGTCCTGATATTTTCCTTTAGAATTCGCTGGTATAATTCAGAATTCATTGTTCCATCAATGATGGCAAGCCGTCCTGGCCCAGATGCAGCAAAACAGGCCCAAACTATGACACTACCACCACCATGTTTCACAGATGGGATAAGGTTCTTATGCTGGAATGCAGTGTTTTCCTTTCTCCAAGCATAACGCTTCTCATTTAAACCAAAAGTTCTATTTTGGTCTCATCTGTCCACAAAACATTTTTCCAATAGCCTTCTGGCTTGCCCACGTGATCTTTAGCAAACTGCAGACGAGCAGCAATGTTCTTTTTGGAGAGCAGTGGCTTTCTCCTTGCAACCCTGTGATGCACACCATTGTTGTTCAGTGTTCTCCTGATGGTGGACTCATGAACATGAATATTAGCCAATGTGAGAGAGGCCTTCAGTTGCTTAGAATTTACCCTGGGGTCCTTTGTGACCTCACTGACTATTACACGCCTTGCTCTTGGAGTGATCTTTGTTGGTCGACCACTCCTGGGGAGAGTAACAATGGTCTTGAATTTCCACCATATGTACACAATCTGTCTGACTGTGGATTGGTGGAGTCCAAACTCTTTAGAGATGGTTTTGTAACCTTTTCCAGCCTGATGAGCATCAACAATGCTTTTTCTGAGGTCCTCAGAAATCTCCTTTGTTCATGCATTGATACACTTCCACAAACATGTGTTGTGAAGATCAGACTTTGATAGATCCCTGTTCTTTAAATAAAACAGGGTGCCCACTCACACCTGATTGTCATCCCATTGATTGAAAACACCTGATTCTAATTTCACCTTCAAATTAATTGCTAATCCTAGAAGTTCACATACTTTTGCCACTCACAGATATGTAATATTGGATCATTTTCCTCAATAAATAAATGACCAAGTATAATATTTTTGTCTCATTTGTTTAACTGGGTTCTCTTTATCTACTTTTAGGACTTGTGTGGAAATCTGATGATGTTTTAGATCCTATTTATGCAGAAATATAGAAAATTCTACAGGGTTCACAAACTTTCAAGCACCACTGTACATAATGTGATTTACATACAATGATGAAAAGCACTTTACAATATCAAAAATAAATCCGTTACAAACAAAAGATCTAAAATATACAATAACAAATTATAATTAAAATACAATCAAAGATAAAATAATATGGCCACTAATAATAAAATTCATGAATGAACTCAAAATGCAACCCTAAACAAATGCATCTTTAATTCGCCTTTAAAAACTCATACTGATTTGATTTCACAAAGACAAGGAGGAAGACTATTCCATAAAGTTGGTGCGGCATAAATAAAGGACCGAGCACCCTGCGTTTTACGCATGATCTCCTGAAGAGCTTCTAACAAAAAGCTATTATTAGGCCATAAACAATATGAGTGTTTCAAGTAAAGTGCATATTTAACAGGTATTCCACAAAAATTGAGTCGTACATGAGCTGACAGTAGACAAGGCACGTAGCGCCGAGTTGGCTATAAGCCACGTGTGATGAGATTTTGAGAAACAGCATTTTTATTTTTTGCCAAGTCGATCAATATAAACTTTATACAAAACATCCGACAAAATCATTTCCACTTAGAAGGTAAACAAACCGGCAAAATGACAGTAGGAATTTGTGAAAAATACTTTAATAATTTCTGAAAATAAAAAAGATATGTTCTTACCATCTCATCTCATCTCATTATCTCTAGCCGCTTTATCCTTCTACAGGGTCGCAGGCAAGCTGGAGCCTATCCCAGCTGACTACGGGCGAAAGGCGGGGTACACCCTGGACAAGTCGCCAGGTCATCACAGGGCTGACACATAGACACAGACAACCATTCACACTCACATTCACACCTACGGTCAATTTAGAGTCACCAGTTAACCTAACCTGCATGTCTTTGGACTGTGGGGGAAACCGGAGCACCCGGAGGAAACCCACGCGGACACGGGGAGAACATGCAAACTCCACACAGAAAGGCCCTCGCCGGCCCTGGGGCTCGAACCCAGGACCTTCTTGCTGTGAGGCGACAGCGCTAACCACTACACCACCGTGCCGCCCTGTTCTTACCATCAAATACTTTTATTCCATATTTTGTTGCTTTTTTGTATTTTTGGGGGTTTTGTTTTTGAGTAGAGTTTTTATTTCATCCTCGGTTGGTTCAGCAACACGCTCTGCCATTTTGTTTTTCTCTACTCATGGTATATGAGCTGATAGCCTAGTAGTAGAATAGCTAATCAGAGCATGCGATTGCTCATATCCAGTGACTGTGGATAGAATAATTAAAATTATTTCTCTTTCTTAACCTTATTTATTTGGAGGAGTATTTTTTCGAAACACTTAATTCCATATTAATTAGGAAAACATACAGATACCTTATTGTAGTTTGCAAACTTTAATGGCAAAATTTCTATATATTATTTTATTTTAAAACATTAAAAAAAATACAATCATGTACATGTAGCACCTACTTAATCTTGGAGGAACAGGAAGTGGTGCGTCCTTGGCATTTTTGGAAGCACTCAGTGATGACACTAACTGTTGTAATTTTATATAATAAATGTTACAGTTGCTTTATAATTGTTCATAGGCCATTATTAATTACAAAGGTTGTGCAGCACACCACATGGCACGATAATAACAAACAACAAAGTTATCAAATAATTATTTATAGCAGATTATGAGAGCTTTATGAGGTATTATTAGAATATATAAATAGGCTTATCAGGTGACAATTCAAATTCAATCCAAATTGCTTGAAACTGTTCTCATTGAATTCAGAATTGAATGCAGAACAACATATTTTTTTACAGAATTAAAATAAGTTTGTCCGTTCTTGAGATATTACAAATCAAAGATTGAAAAAGCAGCTTAATTTTTAGAAAACTGATGTAATATTATGCATTAGAATAACACGGTCCAAAATGGGCCTCATTAACAAATGAGATCAAGTGTTTTTTCTTCATAACTTTTTTAATTTTTCCAAGATATTACATGGAAATTAGCAGGCACATAGATGGTTGTATACTGAATACAAAGTTTGAAAAATTAGTCAAAACAAATCATGGAAATTAGTATTTAATTAGTATTAATTATGCTAATTAGGTAAAAATGTTAAATTGGTAAACAATAAAAAAGTAATAAAAGGATATTTCTAATACCCTCTTTGTGCTCTGTAGGCCTTTGTATTTCTCAAAAGTATGGACTACTAGTGTTTATATGAAAGAATATAAATGGTAATAGTCACAGCTTTCAAGGCTAACCTCAAAAAAAACTGTGAGAGCCACATCCAATAAACAACTCCAGTTGACTGAACTGAAACTGACACTCACATTTCTGACTTCCGGTCTTTTAAAAATATCGTTCCAACCACTAAGAGCTCAATATTTTTCATCAAAACAACTACAGTTATAATCGAAATAGTTATTTATTTACATGAATCAGTTTGATTTGAAAAAATAAGTAGGTAAAGCTATAAAAACTCACTTCAAAGCCTCCCATGAATCATAACATCAAAACTAACTGACAGAAAATTTTGCTGAATACTTCATCAGAAACAGTGAGAGCTAGAGAACATCCCTATCAAATTTATCTGATTGACATTCACGAGTAATCCAGTCAGAAACTGATCAGAAGAGAGAGAGCCTAAGCACTTTCCCATGATTCAAAAAGCACCAGGAATTTCCCGATGTCACGCAAGCAGAGTTTTTACTCTGTTGTAACAACTTCAACCTGCCGTTACTCCCAAAGTACTGAACAGATCTTAATGAGATACATTTCTTTGGAAAGCAGAGATTAAAAGCTTTTTAATGATAGTATTCTCATCTCATCTCATTATCTGTAGCCGCTTTATCCTGTCCTACAGGGTCGCAGGCAAGCTGGAGCCTATCCCAGCTGACTACGGGCGAAAGGCGGGGTACACCCTGGACAAGTGGCCAGGTCATCACAGGGCTGACACATAGACACAGACAACCATTCACACTCACATTCACACCTACGGTCAATTTAGAGCCACCAGTTAACCTAACCTGCATGTCTTTGGACTGTGGGGGAAACCGGAGCACCCGGAGGAAACCCACACAGACACGGGGAGAACATGCAAACTCCACACAGAAAGGCCCTCGCCGGCCCCGGGGCTCGAACCCGGACCTTCTTGCTGTGAGGCGACAGCGCTACCCACTACACCACCGTGCCGCCCATGATAGTATTCATAATAGAAAATATTCAAGAGTTAAGCAATGACAGATTTGGAAACTTAGATGAGCGTCTGCATGCACAATTTTCACAGCACGGCCAATGAGCGTCTGATATGCCTAACATAAAATGCAATTAATCATTACCGGCTAACATAGGTATACAGTATAAGCATAGTTTTAATATGTATGATTACAAGTTCATTAAAAAAGTGCTAGCATAATGTTTAATAAAATAGAGAACTGCTACTGGAAAAGGAGGAACTTGAATATAAAATGATTCAAACTGAAAATGAAAGGTGTGTATGACTCATTCTAATCTCCTTGAATTATGAATGCTATCTTTTACTTCATCAAATGTAAACGTACACACAGAACAGAAATGCTATAAACTGATAATGTAAATTCAAAACTAGTCAAGACTATTCCAGGTATTTCATGTCCTCAGAAACATTATCTGTAACTTCTGAAACTGCTGTCTACAGATTTACAGAAAACAAATACCCAGTGATGGAATTTGGCTATAATATTCGTGTGAACTACACCTTGAAGTCAGAAATGTGCAATTTAACAACTAAGCTGACTTTTCCAATTTAAACATGATTAAAAGTTCAGATGCTCAATAAATGCAAAATTAAATAAATATATAAATAATGGGTGACAACAGTGAAAGACGACGTCATCTTGGAAAAAAAAAAAACAATGTTTTTCCTCTTTCCAGCTACCCATTTTCAGTGAGCCTGTGCCCCATAGCTTCAGATTCTTCCTGTTGAATGGCAGGAGTGGAACCTGATGTGGTCTCCTGCCATTGTAGCTCATCTGCCCTAACATTTGGTGTGTTGTGCATTCTGAGATGCTTTTCTGTTCACCATGGTTGTAAAGAGTGGTTATTTGAGTTACAATAGCCTTCCTGTCAGCTTGAACCAGTCTGGCCATTCTCCTCTGACCTCTCTCATCAACAAAGCATTTCCGCCAGCAGAATTGATGCTCATTGGATTTTGTTTGTTTGTTTGCTTGTTTATTTGTTTCAAGATGTGTAAACTCTAGAGATTGCTGTGTGTGAAAATCCCAGGAGATCAGCAGTTTCTGAAACACTCAAACCAGTCTGTCTGCTGGCAACAACCATGCAAGCTCAAAGTCACTGAGATCACATTTTCCTGAAGATTAACTGAAACTCTTGACCTGTAGCTGCATGATTTTATGCATTGCGCTTCTGCCACATGATTGACTTAAACTCTGGAACCTTCCTGCAAGCTTACTTTCATGTTGGAATCTTCCTTAATGCAAGACAGCAGAGTAATACCTCAGAGAGTAAAGAGATCGCGAATAGTTCTTACCTGACAGCATTGCAAACTGCCTGTGAAGCTGTTCGATGATGTCCACTGCCAGAAGAGGCCTTATCTCCTGTTGCATAATCTCATCTGTAGAAAACAGAGAAAGAGGGAAAATGAGAAAAGAAAGAAATGCCAGAGTCGACAAATATTACCGCAACATGCCCATCATTCTCACTTACAGAATCCATTCAAAACCACAACATGCAACTGCTGACACCATACATTTCCTGATCCAGTATGAGAACAACCAGCAGTCTGTGGCAGACCAGGCACAGACAATACAGGAAAAAATAATGAGGCCATCAGATGTAACAAGGCCCCTTCAAAGCACGCTTCCTTTCTAAATGGGGTTTCCATTCTGAAGTTCCCCTTGTAGCAGTGACATTCAGCCATGAATACAGTTCCTGGTTTGTTTCGATGTGCAAGGGGACATGCCCCTTCAAACAAGCCATCTGTTCATGCAGTTGTTTTTAAGAAATAGACGCTTGAGGGGCCTTTTAGCTTAAATCTTTGCTAGATTGATAAGGGTCACCCCATAGGGCAATGAAGACGAAAGGAAAACAAACCCTCCTCTATGTACTGGCATAAAAGGCTGCATTAAAAGCCACCAGTCTTCACTACATATGTATAACTTATGACTAAAGCCTGAAAAGGAATCAAAGAACGGTATCTTACATTACTTAACCCTGTGTAGATGGCAGAAAGCTTTGGAGTATTTCTTTGGAAGCCTTTGATATAGTTCAATGTTTAATTTCCTTGAACACAATGGAAATACATGATGCCTGCACTTGCTTGTTTGTTTGTTTGTTTGTTTTTTCATTTTTGCAAAAAGGAATGCGTGTCCACGTGCAACCTCGCAGACACACAAACACACACATCCTCTCGGTGCATGTTCCAAAGGAAAGACAATGTGCGTCAAGGAGCATGTGAATTATAGATGTTATCTCACTGCCCTGGGGTGGGGTGACCCAGCAGGGGCCAGTGAGATGCAAGTCATTCACAATAGGCAGCTAAGGACCGAGAGGAAGGTCGGAATGGTTTGGCTGTTCCCACCAGGACAGGACACGCACGCCTCCTTCCTCACAAGGCCGGAAAGCAAAAATGTAAAAGTATTATGTGTACAACCCCGATTCCAAAAAAGTTGGGACAAAGTAAAAATTGTAAATAAAAACGGAATGCAATGATGTGGAAGTTTCAAAATTCCATATTTTATTCAGAATAGAACATAGATGACATATCAAATGTTTAAACTGAGAAAATGTATCATTTAAAGAGAAAAATTAGGTGATTTTAAATTTCATGACAACAACACATCTCAAAAAAGTTGGGACAAGGCCATATTTACCACTGTGAGACATCCCCTTTTCTCTTTACAACAGTCTGTAAACGTCTGGGGACTGAGGAGACAAGTTGCTCAAGTTTAGGGATAGGAATGTTAACCCATTCTTGTCTAATGTAGGATTCTAGTTGCTCAACTGTCTTAGGATTTTTTGTCGTATCTTCCGTTTTATGATGCGCCAAATGTTTTCTATAGGTGAAAGATCTGGACTGCAGGCTGGCCAGTTCAGTACCCGGACCCTTCTTCTACGCAGCCATGATGCTGTAATTGATGCAGTATGTGGTTTGGCGTTGTCATGTTGGAAAATGCAAGGTCTTCCCTGAAAGAGACGTCGTCTGGATGGGAGCATATGTTGCTCTAGAACCTGGATATATCTTTCAGCATTGATGGTGTCTTTCCAGATGTGTAAGCTGCCCATGCCACACGCACTAATGCAACCCCATACCATCAGAGATGCAGGCTTCTGAACTGAGCGCTGATAACAACTTGGGTCGTCCTTCTCCTCTTTAGTCCGAATGACATGGCGTCCCTGATTTCCATAAAGAACTTCAAATTTTGATTCTTCTGACCACAGAACAGTTTTCCACTTTGCCACAGTCCATTTTAAATGAGCCTTGGCCCAGAGAAGACATCTGCGCTTCTGGATCATGTTTAGATACAGCTTCTTCTTTGAACTATAGAGTTTTAGCTGTTAACGGCGGATGGCACGGTGAATTGTGTTCATAGATAATGTTCTCTGGAAATATTCCTGAGCCCATTTTGTGATTTCCAATACAGAAGCATGCCTGTATGTGATGCAGTGCCGTCTAAGGGCCTGAAGATCACGGGCACCCAGTATGGTTTTCCGGCCTTGACCCTTATGCACAGAGATTCTTCCAGATTCTCTGAATCTTTTGATGATATTATGCACTGTAGATGATGATATGTTCAAACTCTTTGCAATTTTACACTGTCGAACTCCTTTCTGATATTGCTCCACTATTTGTCGGCGCAGAATTAGGGGGATTGGTGATCCTCTTCCCATCTTTACTTCTGAGAGCCGCTGCCACTCCAAGATGCTCTTTTTATACCCAGTCATGTTAATGACCTATTGCCAATTGACCTAATGAGTTGCAATTTGGTCCTCCAGCTGTTCCTTTTTTGTACCTTTAACTTTTCCAGCCTCTTATTGCCCCTGTCCCAACTTTTTTGAGATGTGTTGCTGTCATGAAATTTCAAATGAGCCAATATTTGGCATGAATTTTCAAAATGTCTCACTTTCGACATTTGATATGTTGTCTATGTTCTATTATGAATACAATATCAGTTTTTTGAGATTTGTAAATTATTGCATTCTGTTTTTATTTACAATTTGTACTTTGTCCCAACTTTTTTGGAATCAGGGTTGTACATATTGGGTGTGTCCTGGATAATGAAGGACATGGCTGTCCCTAGTCCCCAACTGTTACAAGGAAAACAACTCTCCTTATAAGCATCAGCCTGGAAACAAGTCAAGTTGAAAGTGAATGCCATGCCTGCACAGAATGTTCATTATTATTTTGCATTCACGACTTCAAAGGAGTACTTCATTGTTCTTCAACCTAATCTCTGTGGACTGAATCTATCGCACATGCCTGATGACAACCGAGAAGAATTTTGACACAGTAAGGAAAAAAACAAACAAACAGAAACCGGTTTCCTTAGAATTCAATTAAAATGGAAATTTAAGGGCAGTTGTTGGCATAGACATTAAATGTTTATGAGAAACGCATCATGAAATGTGCTCATCCTAAAATTTGGCTTGAATTGTCTGATGAGAGAAATCTCATCTCATCTCATCTCATTATCTCTAGCCGCTTTATCCTGTCCTACAGGGTCGCAGGCAAGCTGGAGCCTATCCTAGCTGACTACGGGCGAAAGGCGGGGTACACCCTGGACAAGTCGCCAGGGAGAGAAATCTTGTTATCTTATTAAAGCTCACACATCATGCATGATTCAATCTCTCAAAATGATGGTGAATGTCACATCACAAGGTGGCTTACTGTCCAATATCTTATGACACAGGTGGTCACATGGTGTGACCTTCAAGATTTAAATGCCAATAACGCAACTAGTCACATCAATCTGAAAATCCTGACAGTTTATGCTCAAAAGAACATAGGCAATACAGTATGTTCAATTAGTGCCACTTCCATCACCAAGAGGCTGCTTTTTCCTGACAGTTTACAACCTAGTTTGCTCTTAGACAAAAATTTGAGAAATAAGTTAGCACAAGCAAAACTGCCGAAAATTGCATTATGTATAAATCAGGATTAAGATGCTAATTGTTGTAGTGTAATCCCAGCTCACAGAACATGGCATCCATTCACTAAATCTTCAACAGGTTCAAAGAAGGTTGAGGTAATGTTCCAAATATAACATTCCTGCAATGTTGTAAAAACATCTGCTGTAAAAAGGTTTTCACAAGGTCACTCACACCATACTCCCAGTTAGACAAAAACTACCATTGTAGAAACTTTATTGTTAACATGCCCAAACTTAACATAGTTGTACCAATGTTGAAGAAATGTTTATAACAGAATTTTGAATTTGATTTTAGAATTTTGTTCGAACCAAAGGAAATTTGAACAGAAATTTTGTTCTGAAAATGTTCTGCCAAAACAAAATTGTTAGCTGTGACACTTTATTTGTACTATATACAGTGGTGCTTGAAAGTTTGTGAATCCTTTAGAATGTTCTATATTTCTGAATAAATCTGACCTAAAACTTCAGATTTTCACACAAGTCCTAAAAGTAGACAAAGAGAACCCAGTTAAACAAATGAGACTTGGTCATTTATACTAGGCCATACTTATATTATACTTAGTCATTTATTTATTGAGGAAAATGATCCAATATTACATATCTGTGAGTGGCAAAAGTACGTGAACCTTTGCTTTCAGTATCTGGTGTGATCCCCTTGTGCAGCAATACGACCCTAAGCACACAAGTCGTTCTACCAAAGAATGTTTAAATAAGAATAAAGTTAATGTTTTGGAATGGCCAAGTCAAAGTCCTGACCTTAATCCAATCGAAACGTTGTGGAAGGACCTGAAGCGAGCAGTTCATGTGAGGAAACCCACCAACATCCCAGAGTTGAAGCTGTTCTGTATGGAGGAATGGGCTAAAATTCCTCCAAGCCGGTGTGCAGGACTGATCAACAGTTACCGGAAACGTTTAGTTGCAGTTATTGCTGCACAAGGGGGTCACACCAGATACTGAAAGCAAAGGTTCACATACTTTTGCCACTCACAGATATGTAATATTGGGTAATTTTCCTCAATAAATAAATGACCAAGTATAATATTTTTGTCTCATTTGTTTAACTGGGTTCTCTTTATCTACTTTTAGGACTTGTGTGAAAATCTGATGTTGTTTTAGCTCATATTTATGCAGAAATATAGAAGATTCTAAAGGGTTTCAAACTTTCAAGCACCGCTGTAGTCACATATTTCAAATGTTTGCTAAATTAGGAACTAAACACGTGGCATTTTATAACAACACATCCTAAAACTGCTTCATTCCTCTTATGACACAGTGATTTGCCAATAATTACAAGGTTTCATTTACTAAATGCATTAGATTTCTTGCTTTTTAACCATTTAATAGTGGCATTTAATGGTGTGGAACATCCATGAGACAAGTTCGTTCCTGTTCTCATTTACATTATAGAGTCTGCCTTAACAGCCTTTTGTTGTTTCTTTGAATTTAATAAGACAAAAATGCAGCCTGTCATGTTATTTAGAAACCAGGAAGCACAAACTCCTGTCCTGAAGACTTTCCTGTGGTGGAAAACATACTGAATTTTACAAAGCACTGTGTGACCATTTCCCCAGGAGGTGGATGCAAGTGGAGACATGGTTAAAATAAAGTAAGACACAAACCAAAGAAACTAAAGCAAGGCAAAGAAAACTAGCATTACAAAGGCAAGGCAAGGTAAAGCAAGGTGATTTTAATAGAGGCACACTACTCATGAAAATATAACCACAACAACATAACAACCCAATGCTCAGCAACAAGGGTCAGATAAGACAAGCCAAGGCAAGACAAAATGCAGAACTTGTATAGGAGAACGAATCGGAGGAACACAAAACAGGGATGAGTCTCAATGTCAAGAAAGGATCCTTAACGGCTGCATTTCGGGGATGTCAATCCCTCTGAAGGACTTGTCTAGGATCCTTCAACGTCTACCAAGGACCGAGTCCTTTGTTCAGAGAATTTTCAAGGATGCATGTGTGTATCCTCAGCATTCTCAAAACACCCACAATCCTTTGCACACATACAAGGCAGGACCTTTTGAATGACTTACACCTGCTTAGCCTCTGAAGGACCGGACTTGGAAGGACCTGTTCTACCAAACACAATGAAAAAACACAGGAAATGAGCTGGACCACAACAGAAGAGGATCAAAACATGTGCAAAGTTGCTCTAGTGGTCTGGAAGGGAATTGTCCACTGTGGACGTGAAACGCTGACACAAGAGCTTACTTTTATAAATGCTAAATAAGCATTTATGAGGAACATTTCACCATATCACTGATTATGGTCCGCCTTACAACTCCCTGTTAATTAAGTTATTACAGGAACAATAACATATTGGTACGAGCGCATTAAAATGAATCACTTGAATTACAGGAAGCACTATTGTCAGAGCTGCTGTTATAAAATATTAAAATCAACATCATCTGGCCAATCAGATTCGAGAATTCAGTCCCACTGTAGTATAAAGAATTCAACAAATGCCATAAGACTCCTGTTATAAGTGAGTTTCTAGCAAATTGTTTTTGTTTTTCTGTTTGCGGTATAGGCAAGGCAAAGCAAGGCAAGTTTATTTATATAGCGCATTTCATACACAGTTAGGGTGACCAGACATCCCGGTTTTACCGGGACAGTCCTGATTTGGGGTTGTGTGTCCCGAGTCCCGACAAAAGTCTGTCGGGACACGGATATGTCCCGGTTTTCGCCACTCGCGACGTTTGCGACTGAGCAGCGTGGGAATCATTAGTGGAGAAATGTCTGGATTTACTATTTAGATGAATTGACAGGAATCGCAAACTTTCCTGGTTACTGCCCCCTGGCCCTGTGGCATGGGTGTTTATTTAGCCACATTATTCCAGACAACAGAACGTGTTGCCATGCAACAATAAAATAAACATTAACTGGCGCAAATGTTCTTTGTCTAGCAGCCAGCAGCAGTAATGCCGCAGCAATTATGCCAAAAAGAAAATGAACCTTTTCCAAAGATTTACAGGGCACCTACCCCTTCCTCCGAGAGGTGCAGAACAATGCGCACGAAGCCTACTGCACACACTGCAAGTGTTTTGTTCTTGTACTGAGTTGGGTCGCCTATGCTGCAAATGCTGTGCGCTCCTGTGGGGGCTTTCCTCGGGCTGTCGCCCCTCTCCTCCTTTATTGCTGTTTTGTTTGAGTGTATATTTACGGAAGCCGCGAGAGGCCCTTCATATAATCTTTTTTTATTCACCTTGTTATCCCGAGATAACGAAATAATAATTCAGGATCTCGAGAAAACAACACAACTAATTCGAGATCTCGAGAAAACAAAACCGTTATTCCGTGATCTCAGCTGGATCACTGTATCTCCGTCGGTAGAGACGAAGCCGGGCCAGTCTTCTGCGGAGGTGCCGCGGACCAATTTTGAAATTATCCCTTATTAAAAGACTTAATGCAATCTCTCCCTGTGTCAACCCCTGATCAAAATATTGCCTTATTAGGTGATCGATTATTCCAGACATTCTAATGAACAAAGTTGCGTCTATACAGAATGAGAAATAGCCCCAAAGTCAGCCTATCACAAGTCTCTTGGCGTACCTGAATGAACCATTTCTCAGCTGTTTACTCGAGATCATGAAATAATTGTTTTGTTTTCTCGAGATCTCGGAATAACGGTTTTGTTTTCTCGAGATCCTGAATTAATTGTGTCGTTATCTCGGGATAACAAGGTGAATAAAAAAAGATTATATGAAGGGCCTCTCTCGGCTTCCGTAGTATATATTCTCAAATCACTTGTCTCTTTTTTGTTTCTGTTTAACATACCATTCTGACAGTTTGGCCATATTGCTGTGTTGAACAGCTTGTTGCACCTTCCATTAAAGTGTTCACTTTTGTACACATCTTCTTGCTTTATTCATTCAGTTGTGGGGAATGGTTAGTAAGGTTGATTCTGACCTAGGCTATGTTGAGGTCACATATCTACTTTTTAAGTTCATGCTATAGTGCATACAATTTTAGAGATATAGCCTACATGTGCATATGCATTCTTCTTGGTGTTCTCACAAACAGGTGAAATAAATCAGTTTAAATTTGGCCTATGGACATAGCCTGGCCTATTCTCAGCCATTACAAAATCTGTTGTCTGACCATAATTTAACTGATCTGTATACCACTATGCTACTAGATAACAAAATGCCTGTTTGTTTTATTTCATGTGAGATGTTGATAAATGTGAGCTTCAACAAAATGATAAGAGCACCTCTCTGAGTGTCACGTTTACGTAAAAAAAAAAAAAAGGTGTGCATGCACGAGCATGGTCACGCGCAAAAGTGTCCCGGTTTCAGACTAGGGAAATCTGGTCACCCTATACACAGTGGCAGTTCAATGTGCTTTACAGAGGTAAAAGCAAAACAGTAAACAATAGAAAATAAAATTACATAACATAAAGGAGGAAGAAGAGAGAAAAAAAATAAGAAGAATTAAACAATAGTAGAAATACAATAATAAAATGAAGTAAAAGTTCAGTAAAAACAGCAGAATAAAATGGAATAAAAGTTAGGTAAAGTTTAAAACATGCAGAGACTGTAAAAGTTAAGTAAAGTTTAAAACATGTAAAGATGATATTTATCAGTTAGCAGAAAGCATCTGAAAACAGCTTGGTCTTTAATCTAGATTTAAAGCTGCCAACAGCAGGAGCATTTTTAATGTCCTCTGGGAGTTGGTTCCATAGCTGTACTGCATAGTAGCTAAAAGCTGCTTCACCACACTTTGTTTTAACAACAGGTTTTACCAGTACATTTTGCTGCTGCGATCTGGTAGATCTGATTGGGTTAGGCCGCTGCAACATATCAGAGAGGTAATTGGGCCCTGTACCATTTAGAGATTTGTACACCAGCAGCAATGCTTTAAAGTCAATTCTGTAGCTTACTGGAAGCCAGTGAAGGGACCTTAGAATTGGAGTAATGCGCTCTGTTCTTTTGTTCGTGTGAGAACCCTCGCCGCTGCATTTTGAACCAGCTGAAGTCGTTTGATGGTCTTTTATAGGGAAGCATGTCGATGTGATGGATAGAGATTGCTATGAAAAGGCTGGAGTATTCTTTTTTACTTTGTCATTAAAATATAGCTAACATTATAAACATACTACTTCGATGATGGCTAGGAATAGTCAGAAGGCAGCTTGAAATGATTTTGTCTCGGTCTGCTGTGAGTATGGAGTTAAGCAGGTGAGTTATGGGCATGTGGAGGAATTAACGGTTTCACGCGCGCGCACATCTGTCTGTGCTGCTGCTGGATACAGTCCAAGTCAAAACAAGAATCTCACCTCCTATCACTACTTGATCCACTCCCTGCTACTGCATCACTTTAGTTTTAATCCACATGCAAGCTAGAATGTGGAGAACGACAGCTTTTGCGTGTTTGTGTGAATGCAACAATGCAGTATTGTATGCGTCAGTGTCAAATTTAGCTACAACAGTAACAAATCAACATACAGCAGTGCACAATCAGGTTCCTTGTGTGTTACATGCTTTAAAGTGGACATTTACAGGCCAGAGTTCCAAACTACTGTCTGTTCAAGCAGCGAACCTCCCACTCACAACAACAGAACAATCAAGACACTTTGTCTGTGAAACATTCACTGCAAACAGTTTACTTGCAAATCTCTAAGCTCTCTTAAGAAAACCCAATTCTTGATGTCTGACTCCAATTCCCGAAAATCCTCTCCTAATGGGAACATGACTGAAAGACTAGACTTCAGGATGTCAACAAATCAACAGTCTTACCTATGACTGGTTTCGTGCGCTTGATCATGATGACCAGACAGCAAAGCGACTCAGATCCAACAGAAGAATAACAAATACTGTCCAGAGAATAGTAATGTTTACCCAAACAGTTACTTTTCTACCATCTTTATCCGTCTCGGCGTCTCTCAGGATTTCTAGGAGAGCCGGCAGCTGCGCTGGAGTCCTGGCAGGAGATGCATATTTGTGGGAATCGTCTGAGCGACTCTGGTCACTTTTTCCAGCTCCGGCGTGTTTTTCTGCTGCAGCAACTCACAAAGCAGAACAAGGCAGAATATCACTAGGGGCTGCGGCGCAACACTGCCAAAGATGACCTATCAGCAGTTTTAGGAGGGAAAAACAGGCAGCGCACCAGTTTGTCTCCCACTGGAAGAGATGGATGGGGGGAGGTTCGAAACAACGGCATGGTTTCAGTGAGTTCAGCATATGTACAAGACTGGGGGGGGGGGGGGGGGGGGGGGGGGGGGGGGGAAGGAAAGGTATTTTTTCCCAGCAAGATGGAAAGTACAAAGTACAAGTTCTCCTGGGCTTGGCTGTGTTCCAAATCAAAGTCACATGCTGCACACACACCCCCACTCTCTTTGCAGAATGAGCTCTAGCAGCTGCCTTAGAGAACGAGGCTGTTTCTCATCCTGGGGGAAGTATTTCCCCCAAACACCGGTCTCTTCGGGTGAGGCATTGTGTGAGGACTGAAGCACCTTCCTTCCCGTGTACAATCAGTTTATATAACAGTGAGATCCAAAGGAATACTGAATCGCTTGTCATGTTGACATAACCACACGATGGATTAGAAAGCCCAAAAGAATGATATATAGATTTGTTTCACAATGAAACACAATAAGGAATTTGATTCGAGTGTTTTAATTGTGCCCTTTATTCATATTCGTCTTAATGTTTAGATAAGGACCGTTAGTCAATATGTGTATTTCACATTTCTCTCTTATACACACACATGAATGAAAATTGTCAAGAACTCAAGAGAAACCAGTGTGACTCACTCCATTTGGGATGGGATGGCTTGTTAATTAGCTGGCTGTATTAATCACTTGGCCAGCCGACCAGTGATCCAAACTGCTTTGCTTTCCTCAGCCTTCACCATCTTCAATATTAGACTTCCCATGTGACACTGCATGTTTGTTTTAGGTCCTCACATAACACCTAGCCAGGACAACGGGCTGGATAAAAAGAACAAAGCCTGAGAACCCAACCCATCAATCATACCCAATGTGATTGCTTCTTACTCATAGAGCCTTCAATTAATCAGCAAGGTGTCCATTGTACCACAGGTCACATCTCAACATTGATCTCATTCAGCTACACCAGCACTGAGATGTTCACGACAGGGAAGCTAAAAATAGCTATTTTACAGAAATATCCTCCCAGTGAGCAAGTTGAAGGACTCAAAAGTGTTGTATTAGCATCCACAGACAGCCCTGTCATCATGGAGAGGACACCTGGACATCTAGGAAGGCTCTAAAACATGGATTTTGTTTTTAATGGGCATGTTTTATGGCCTACACCACTGCTTAAAGGACATATGCAGAACCATGGCCTCACTTTTTGTTTATAAATGCCTTGAGACCTCAAGAATGGCATAGGAATAGTTTTAAGCGTTAACAATAAATCTAATATAGTAATTTTTAGGATTTAAATGATTCATATAGGTAGCGGTCTGAGTGAATGACCTTGACATCTGTGACGGCACAGCGGGAAGGCTATCAGTCTCATCGCCATTTCCGCTATACTAAAACACAGAGCTAACTGCAACCTCAATCCTCCATTTTGAGCTAATTTATCGCCACATAGATGTGTTGCTGGCGGGTGCAGCAGTATGACAGAAGCTGGATTTATGTTGCATTCATGGCCCAAGAATGTTCAAACTGCAAAGATTTGGACGCGTTTTGCGAGAAATTCACAGGCACATTTTACTGATGACTTATACGAAACCTCTGATCTGTTGAGGAGCGTTGGCTATAAGTCCGTATTGAAAGAGAGTGTGGTACCAACAATTAAAGGAAAAGAAACTACAAGAAAAGGAAAGTAAGTTCAGTTGCACCAGTTCTCCCAGAGTGTGAGCCGAGCAGTAATGGCGGAGTACTCAGTATGGAGAAAATGGAGAATGAGTGGACCAGTCGTCAGATTTCTCCGCTGGATATGCTTGCCTCAGTAGCAAAATCTCACCCTTACATGAAAGAAGCGAATGAACGAAGAACTGAACAAAGAACTGAAAGCCAGATTGTCTCAAAACAATCGGCCACAAGATCAGCCTTCAAGAAGCGAGAACACAGATGGGTAAGCTCCAACTCTCATTTGGTTACATAACCACAACATTCATTGTTTATCTGCATTTAGATTAATACATGTAACTTGTATTGTGTGTTTAAGTTACTGGTATAAGATTATTTAATTTGCTTTATAATGTGATTGTCTCAGTTCATCTGATTACTTAATTAGCCTTTTACGTTTTATCAGTGAAAATGCATGCATGTACATGTATGTTGCATAAGTTATAACGCCTATCCTGTTTTAAAGAGAGTCACATGAGACTGTCAGTTCAATTCCATCCAATCCTCTAGACGGCTTTGTTCTCTGGCTTTATTTCGTAAGGTGGGGGCCTCTGTGGCCGACGTGTTACTATCAGGTTTGCTTTCCGATGGTTTGAACTGATACAGTTCTACGTGTATAGCAGTAGCATGTACACACACTCCAATTTCAGGACTATCACAGTCAGATGTATTACTATCCGAGGAATCAGAAGAATTTCCAATAAAGCCAAACAAAAAGAGGCCATTACAACCACTCTCACCTGCCGAGTCTGGATTTGGTTTATAGCTGTAAAAGGCCTCGGCCTTAAAACTGGTTCCCGCTGTGACGTCATGCACTCAGGGTTGGCTGGCTCAGCAGGGCAACTTAAATACCAACTTTGCGGTCGATTTTAACTCTCAAAAATATATTTTTTAAATTCCCATTTATGCAGCATACATGAGTCAAGGATGGAGATACTATCCACTTAAAAATAAAGGTTCTGTGTATCTCCTTTAAGTGCACTCACTATCAGTATGTAAATAAGATCACCAATTAAACCAAGTCACATGACCAGGCTGGCATGTAGCTCACAACACCTCCCATCCAAGAGCCATTTGAGGATTTTTTAATTTTTTTGTCTTTTACACCCCCAGGCTTCACTTTCCACACTCAAAACCATTCACCATTCTAATCAAAACAGCGAACCACCATAAGTGCATAAAAGTTCATAATCACCAGACCACCATGTGCTCTTATGTAATACATTGAACCTGATGCTGTTGCTGATGGGCCACAAGAGATTGAAAGCATTTTCCTAAATAACACATTGACTGCATAACTGTATGTGTTTCTATTTTCCAGAGACTGACTCAGTGTTTAGCAAGACTATTTTGGATGCATCTAAAGTGCTGACTTTAAGACTCAGGACCACACCAAAACCATTAACTAGACCAAAAAATATTAAAAGAGAATTGAATAAATAGCTGTTGCACTCGGGTTAGTCGTAAATATTTCAGTCGCACACAACAAAGCCCTATTTGCCTTAATTTGCGCTGGTGTGTCAAAGGAGAAGCCCAGATATACAAAGGACAAATTCTTAAATACTTCAAACTGAAAAAACTTCCAGCCTTGTGATATTAATCACGTTTGGGGTGGTCATGAGCATAATATGACTCAACATTTCATGCTTCAAGGGGAACCTACTAACAATACAGAGGCAGGCCAAGCACACACACACAATATATATATGTGTGTGTACACACACACACACACACCATACATGTCAACCTATACGGAATGTCCGTATTTTATACGGATTTGATTCAATAAACGTAGTATACGGGCGTATAAATAAAGTTATACGGATTCTTTAAAAAAACTTCAATATTTATTTTGAGCTATAATCAATTCCCATGATGATAAAAGAGTGCATAACATTTACAAACGTACTGTACACCACAGACAGCCAGTAAAGAATCTTATGAAATCGCACGTTATCTTGTGGTAGCGAGACTTCGTTCCACTTTTGATCATGCGCACACCGCATTGTGAGAATCCCGCCAACCGTGAAGTCATAGACATATAAATATAGACGCCGCCTTCTGCGTAGAATCATACGTCATCCTCGCCGCCATATTGGATGTGGCAAAGTGGAGATTCTTCAACCGTCTCTGGTATAGCGTCTAGACAGTAGCCGAGAATAAAGATGCCTCATTCATGTGCTGCGTTTAACTGTACCAACAGGTTTACCGTCCAAACGAGATCACATGGGATTACCTTTCACAGGTGAGACTGGAAAAATACTTTTCATTGTATTTGGTCATTATAACGTAATTTTACGAACAGATTTTTCTGACTTTGTGGCTAATATGAAGTCTCGCGCATAATAGCCGCTCGGCGAAACCTGTCTCCAAACAACGAAGTATTTCCTTCGTAACTACGCTGATAACACTTTGTGTTTTTGTCAAACATTGGAGCTTTGTATTCATTCTGAAGGTTTATTAATATTGAATAAAAAGTAACTGGGATATATCATTGTTAATTATCATTCAAATTTTAGGTAAATTTTAATTTGCATCTTATACGGATTTTATAAGGGAAATACGGATTTTGGACGTTGGTTATACAGGTTTGATTGACCAAAGGTTGACATGTATCTCACACACACACACACACACACACACACACACACACACACACACACACACACACCTATTGAAGAATCTTACAGAGTGATATTCAGACATAAATCTTGTTCAAATCACTTTGCTAACCCAAGACCATTCAATTAAATAATTTCTTTTTGAGACAACAACAATCTCAGACCAGTGCAGTCTTCCTCTAGGAATATAAATTATATTATACAAGGTCTCCGGCATGAAATCCAAAGCATAGGGCATATCACGGAAAGCAAGAGGCAGTTTTGCACACAGACTCTACGGTGACAAACAAGTTATATGGTTATACAGCTCAAATGTCTAACGTTTGTGTTCAAATGAGCGATCCATCAATGAACAACCATATGTGTCTGTATGAACAGTGTTGTTTGTAGCATGCCTGACCCAGTTCAGCCAGATGGGTTTGACTATATTGAGCTGTTTCTATGATGGTCCCAAAGTGTCTGAACTGACAACATGTGTAGTCCAGACATGCCAAACAGTAAGAGTGATTAGTTGATTGCAGAAACATGTCACAAAAGCGTGGTGGCTCTGTGGGTAAAGGTAGAATTAGTGGAAGCTAGTCAAACCCTCCCTTTAGTTTTCTTTCCAAAGTCACACCTCCAAAATATAGTGTACACATGCGGTGAAGAATAGAATAGCTGGCTGTACCTGTAGAATGAAAGCTCCATCAACTCATTTTAAGTTGAATTAAGTCATCACATAGTTCATGATAAGGGCGACGCTCCAACTGATTTGGCACAGATTTTTTACACCCGATGCCCTTCTGGATGCAACCCTCCCCAATTTATCTAGGCTTGGGCCCAACACCAAGTATGCACTAGGTTGTGCAACCCCAGTGATTGGGTATTTTTATCTAATCTGTATATCTTTGAATTGTGGGAGGAAACCCAAGTACTGTACCTGGAGGAAACCCACACAGATACGGGGAAAACATGCAAACTCTACACAGAAAGGCCCCCCATCGGCTGTGAGGTTTGAACCCGGAACCTTCTTGCTATGAGTCGACAGTGTGAGGTTACTGCGAGGCCACTGCACCACCGTGCTGCCAAATAAATGGCCACTATGTTTGAATTTATGGATTACAAAAATAAAAATAAAAAACAGTCACAGTAAGAAGCACAGCTTTAACTAGTGATGGTTTACTCATAATCATAAGAATGCCCAAATACCAACATACGTTCACATGACACTATATGATGTATGCCTAATGTATGCTGTCATGCTAATGATAACAAAAATGACAATGATGTATTGATTTAATTCACAATTAACAATCAAACTATAGAAAAGGAGACAACAAATTGTGCTCTGCAACAAATCAAGAGGAGGTACTACAGTGAAGCAAGAAAGAAAATACTTGGGAGCATAATTTATACCTTAGCACTGGAACACGCTCGTTTCATTTCCCCTTTGCTTTTAAGTCAAGGTACATTTCTCTCCACCTTGCACTCATTTTTAATGATCACTCTCGCTGATTCTGCTCTGTGCGCTTAGGTCAACAGTCCTTGCAATCTCTGTTAAAAATACTCTTTAAACATTAGGAGTTCATTGCTGGAGGCACAGTACAACAACTAGCACAAATAAAATCTTCCATGATGTCCCTGGTTGCTTAATACTACATAGGTTACTCATTACGGTATCAATATCAGGATTGACGAGTACAAAGAAAAACGTACTCATATTTGCACTCAATCTGAAAAACAGAATGTACTGATGCACCCCTAGTTTTAACATAGCCCGAGCTTATAACTTAAAACCCCCTAGTAGGTGCAATACCTCATCTCATCTCATTATCTCTAGACGCTTTATCCTTCGACAGGGTCGCAGGCAAGCTGGAGCCTATCCCAGCTGACTACGGGCGAAAGGCAGGGTACACCCTGGATAAGTCGCCAGGTCATCACAGGGCTGACACATAGACACAGACAACCATTCACACTCACATTCACACCTACGGTCAATTTAGAGTCACCAGTTAACCTAACCTGCATGTCTTTGGACTGTGGGGGAAACCGGAGCACCCAGAGGAAACCCACGTGGACACGGGGAGAACATGCAAACTCCACACAGAAAGGCCCTCGCCGGCCACGGGGCTCGAACCCGGACCTTCTTGCTGTGAGGCGACAGCGCTAACCACTACACCACCGTGCCACCCCAGGTGCAATACCTGCTGTAAACAAAACTATTCAAACTTTGAATTCTGTGCATCCTGTGCAGAGTCAAAAGTGAAATTTTGCTGAATCTACATGCTTCTTATTGTCTTTTTTATTTTGTGAGGAATATAATGATATCTTTATGTGGAATCTTTATGTGCTGTATGATCACTGTTCAAGCTTGGATCTACCATCACTTTACATATTCCTAATTGTAATGTATCTTAGTCTGTGGGGCAACCGAAAACACTTAGAAATATCCTTTTTTTTTTTAAATGCAGCTCAATCTACAGCTTTGTGCTCACCCTGCTGAAACATCTGCTCACTAACATTCCTCACATACATACTCCAATTTCTCCAGTATAACAAAACTGAAAGAGAAAAAAAAGCAAAAGCTCAAAAAAGATCTGTAATTTAGTTCTCGGAGGATAGTTATTTCACATCATAATACACGGCCTTGATGTGGCAGTGCATCTAGATGAGTTATTGTCTGAAAGACGAGCCAGAAATAGTCTATGCAGTGTCATTTCGGTGTCTGACAATTCAAGGTTAACGTTAGGCGAGCCATTGATTTTTTTTTTCTGTGCTAAATACAACCCCGATTCCAAAAAAGTTGGGACAAAGTACAAATTGTAAATAAAAACGGAATGCAATAATTTACAAATCTCAAAAACTGATATTGTATTCACAATAGAACATGGACAACATATCAAATGTCAAAAGTGAGACATTTTGAAATTTCATGCCAAATATTGGCTCATTTGAAATTTCATGACAGCAACACATCTCAAAAAAGTTGGGACAGGGGCAATAAGAGGCTGGAAAAGTTAAAGGTACAAAAAAGGAACAGCTGGAGGACCAAATTGCAACTCATTAGGTCAATTGGCAATAGGTCATTAACATGACTGGGTATAAAAAGAGCATCTTGGAGTGGCAGCGGCTCTCAGAAGGAAAGATGGGAAGAGGATCACCAATCCCCCCAATTCTGTGCCGACAAATAGAGGAGCAATATCAGAAAGGAGTTCGACAGTGTAAATTGCAAAGAGTTTGAACATATCATCTACAGTGCATATCATCATCAAAAGATTCCGAGAATCTGGAAGAATCTCTGTGCGTAAGGGTCAAGGCCAGAAAACCATACTGGGTGCCCGTGATCTTCGGGCCCTTAGACGGCACTGCGTCACATACAGGCATGCTTCTGTATTGGAAATGACAAAATGGGCTCAGGAATATTTCCAGAGAACATTATCTGTGAACACAATTCACCGTGCCATCCGCCGTTGACAGCTAAAACTCTATAGTTCAAAGAAGAAGCCGTATCTAAACATGATCCAGAAGTGCAGACATCATCTCTGGGCCAAGGCTCATTTAAAATGGACTGTGGCAAAGTGGAAAACTGTTCTGTGGTCAGATGAATCAAAATTTGAAGTTCTTTATGGAAATCAGGGACACCGTGTCATTCGGACTAAAGAGGAGAAGGACAACCCAAGTTATCAGCGCTCAGTTCAGAAGCCTGCATCTCTGATGGTATGGGGTTGCATTAGTGCGTGTGGCATGGGCAGCTTACACATCTGGAAAGACACCATCAATGCTGAAAGGTATATCCAGGTTCTAGAGCAACATATGCTCCCATCCAGACGACGTCTCTTTCAGGGAAGACCTTGCATTTTCCAACATGACAATGCCAAACCACATACTGCATCAATTACAGCATCATGGCTGCGTAGAAGAAGGGTCCGGGTACTGAACTGGCCAGCCTGCAGTCCAGATCTTTCACCCATAGAAAACATTTGGCGCATCATAAAATGGAAGATACGACAAAAAAGACCTAAGACAGTTGAGCAACTAGAATCCTACATTAGACAAGAATGGGTTAACATTCCTATCCCTAAACTTGAGCAACTTGTCTCTTCAGTCCCCAGACGTTTACAGACTGTTGTAAAGAGAAAAGGGGATGTCTCACAGTGGTAAACATGACCTTGTCCCAACTTTGAGATGTTTTGTTGTCATGAAATTTAAAATCACCTAATTTTTCTCTTTAAATGATGCATTTTCTCAGTTTAAACATTTGATATGTCATCTATGTTCTATTCTGAATAAAATATGGAATTTTGAAACTTCCACATCATTGCATTCCGTTTTTATTTACAATTTGTACTTTGTCCCAACTTTTTTGGAATCGGGGTTGTAATAAATTGATTCATGTGCAAGTTCCAAGATAAAATGGCATCAGACAGCAGAAAAGGCACAAACAGTGTCACTCAGGTAGAAATCCATATTTTATAAATATGCAAAAGGTAATTCCTCTAACTCTACACATGCATCAATCATTTCCCTTGTAAATTGGTGCTACATGCTCAGCATCTGAACACACAAACATCATAAGCTCTTCTACTTTGTACTAACACATGACTGTCACGTTCTATTGTGACATCTACAAGACTTGTGGTTCCTGTTTCGCACAAATTCACATGAATTCCCCCAATAACAACTTTTAAAAGATATAGTCAGTGACTATAGAAAGTCAGATGAAAGAAATGAAGAAATGAGGCAAATAAAAATAAATATCACACTAATATTCCTATTTACGTGCAGCAGTGCATACTCTGATTGTCTACTTGGTTTGTGTACAACGCACAGAGTTGATTGTAAACAGGGACCAAGCCGTGTGTCACAAATTGCAGCCATGGCCGAAAGGTTAGAGAAGCAGCTTTGGGCCCAAAGGGTCACTGGTTCAATTCCCTGGACCGGCAGGAAAATCCATGGCTGAAGTGCCCTTGAGCTTGTGCTCATTGTCTGTCTGGATAAGAGTGTCTGCTAAATGCCTGTAACGTAATGTAAAAACCCCAAATGAGATGCATATTCATGTCTAAAGAATGCTCCTAAAACCGGAATAATATTGTCACATCCCACATCTTAATCCGAAAATGCTAAATTTGAAATAAGGCCAAATATGTTGCTTACAGGAGCTGTATCAATACTGGAAAGGGAAGGAAACAGACTCCGCTTCATCATCAGAACCACCTATGATGCTCTTCCTACTCCCAAAAACCTACAGCAGTGGATAGGAGAAGATCCCACATGTGCTCTCTGCCAAACACCTGCAACATTGAGGCACATCCTTACCGGCTGCAAAACCAGCCTGGCCCAAGGTCGCTACACCTGGAGGCACAACCAGGTCTTGCGGCAGCTGGCGATCACCCTAGAAGAAAGGAGAACCACCACCAATGCCCTCCCTCCTCCAATGCCTGGAATATCAAGCATCACTCCTTTCGTGAAAGTAGGTGAAATCACTGGCAAGAGTGAACACGACCCTCCTAGACCCGGCCTGTGACTGGGAAATGCAGGTCGACCTTGACCATAAACTTGTCTTTCCAACAGAGATAGTAACAACTACTCTCAGGCCAGACCTCATTCTGTGGTCAACTTCCCAGAAAATTCTATACATCCTGGAACTGACGGTACCATGGGAAGCTGCTGTTGAAGAGGCATACGAGCAGAAAAGCCTGAAGTATGCTGAAATAGCAGCCCAGGCAGAACAATACAACTGGCATACCAAGGTGTTCCCAGTAGAAGTTGGGTGTCGAGGGTTTGTTGCCAAGACTACAACTAGGCTCCTCAACAGAATGGGAGTGAAAGGACAGGCCTTCCGACAAGCAGTGAAATCACTCTCAGAGGCTGCGGAGCGAAGCAGCAACTGGCTGTGGATCAAGAGGAAGGACTCCAGCTGGGCTGTGAGATGACCATTGAGGGGTAAAAACAGAGGGGGGCACACCTGGGACGCTAGGTGTCGTCGTTGAGCCCTCTGGAGGTGTTGTGGGCCTAAATCAATGAAACATCAAGAAAGGAGGGTGCTCACCTGATGACCCCAATGAAGTTTTACCACTCTCCCACTCAAGACAGGCAAGAAGCAGTGCTGATTATTCAAGGGATTGTACCATCAAGTCCTACAAGCTCTACTGAATACTGTCATATTCAGTATTAATATGCATGTAAACGTACGGAGTTAGAAGTGGATATGATCAGAAGTATAAAAGGTTTCGACCTGTTAATTATGAGTTTAATTAAAAAGTCTGACATTGCCCAAACATACCATGTAACCAAAAACAAACAAGCTTTTTTTTTTAATTAGAAAATGTAAAAAATTAATTTCATTTTTTTAATTAAAAAACTACAGTTAACTATGATTATTTTAACCAATAATCATAGTTAACTGTAGGTTTATTATTGATTTTAGTGATTTCTTGAACAGTAAATAGGATATATATATATATATATATATATATATATATATATATATATATATATATCGGCACGGTGGTGTAGTGGTTAGCTCTGTCGCCTCACAGCAAGAAGGTCTGGGTTCAAGCCCCGTGGCCGGCGAGGGCCTTTCTGTGCAGAGTTTGCATGTTCTCTCCGTGTCTGCGTGGGTTTCCTCCGGGTGCTCCGGTTTCCCCCACAGTCCAAAGACATGCAGGTTAGATTAACTGGTGACTCTAAATTGACCGTAGGTGTGAATGTGAGTGTGAATGGTTGTCTGTGTCTATGTGTCAGCCCTGTGATGACCTGGCGACTTGTCCAGGGTGTACCCCGCCTTTCGCCCGTAATCAGCTGGGATAGGCTCCAGCTTGCCTGCGACCCTGTAGAACAGGATAAAGTGGCTAGAGATAATGAGATGAGATATACACACACACACACACACACACACATACACACTTTCTTCATTATATTGTAGATTGGACATGAAGATCCCATCTGGGAATCCAATAAAGTATTTGTAAATTTAATTTTTTTTTCTTTGCAAAAGTCACAGTTTACTCCAGATTTCCTTCTATGAAATTCCACCTTACTAATCTTACAATTTACCATAAAATTTATCCTACTTCTAGGTCTTCTTTCTCCATCTCAATGCTAAATAAGCAGCCATCTGTATTTCACCAAAACATCTGATCCTCCCCAGGTAGTGCAAGCTGTCAGCACACATCAGCGACCCACCACTGAGACAAACCCCTGATGACAACACACCAATAGCCGGTAATACCTGGACTCCAGATTAACCGGAAAGACTTAAAAGAAATACTCCACTCTGATAAGGACAGAAGAAAAGCTCAGAAGGTGAAGGTGGCATACTTTTCCTGGTGGCAGACTCGGTCTCCTTGCATATGGTCAGAAAGCGGTGATAGGACTCCATCTCCCCAGCCGAGATGCGCACTATTGAGTAGGACGCCCAGCTTATGTGTTTCCCACATGAAGAGCATCTAGCCGGGATGGTCTGGTATTGCAGAGTGGTGTCCATACTGCAAAAATGGCATGTGAGGCAGTCTGTGTAAGCGGTGACTGATTGAAGCAAGGTCAGCTCAGAACACAAGGATCAGAGCAGAGAACTCAGTCACACAGGATTAAGCTGCTAATTCCTGCTGTTTCTCTCCTGCACAGGCTTTGTTTACTGCACTCTCCTCTACCTGAGTGTGTTCTCTCCCTCTCTCTCTCTTTCTGTCAGTACCCAGAATTCAGCATCCAGCACGCACGCGCACACACACACAGTCCTTGAGTCTCCTTACTGCTGCACTGATTCATGCTCTTTGCCATAGAATAATGCAATAGTTGCTTCGTGATGTGTGTTACGTAAAAATAAAACACAATGTGGCGTTATCTCTTATGATATAGCATCTATAAACACTCATTTATCATGTTACCGAGAAACCACAAAGCCATCCATCCTGAAGACTTTCCTGTGGGGAAAAACTTAAGCTTCAACTCTGACAGCTTTACCTCTAAAATCCTGATATACTGCAGACTCCTTACATCTAGAGTCCCAGTCAAAAGTTTGTACACCCCTACTCATTCATAGTTTTTTCTGTATTTTGACTATTTTCTACATTGTCGAACAATACCGAAGACATCAAAACTATAAAATAACATCTGAAACATCCATCCATCCATTATCTGTAGCCACTTATCCTGTTCTACAGGATCGCAGGCAAGCTGGAGCCTATCCCAGCTGACTATGGGCGAAAGGCAGGGTACACCCTGGACAAGTCGACAGGTCATCACAGGGCTGACACAGAGACAAACAACCATTCACACTCACACCTACGGTCAATTTAGAGCCACCAATTAGTCTAACCTGTATGTCTATGGACTGTAGGGGAAACCGGAACACCCAGAGGAAACCCATGCAGACACGGGGAGAACATGCAAACTCCACACAGAAAGGTCCTCGCCGGCTGCTGGGCTCAAACCCAGGACCTTCTTTCTGTGAGGTGACAGTGCTAACCACTACACCACTGTGCCATCCCTCATCTGGAACATATATGGAATTATGTGATAAATTTAAAAAGTTGAATAACAAAATGTGGGGCGGCACGGTGGTGTAGTGGTTAGCGCTGTCGCCTCACAGCAAGAAGGTCCTGGGTTCGAGCTCCGGGGCCGGTGAGGGCCTTTCTGTGTGGAGTTTGCATGTTCTCCCCGTGTCCGCGTGGGTTTCCTCCGGGTGCTCCGGTTTCCCCCACAGTCCAAAGACATGCAGGTTAGGTTAACTGGTGACTCTAAATTGAGCGTAGGTGTGAATGTGGGTGTGAATGGTTGTCTGTGTCTATGTGTCAGCCCTGTGATGACCTGGCGACTTGTCCAGGGTATACCCCGCCTTTCGCCTGTAGTCAGTTGGGATAGGCTCCAGCTTGCCTGCGACCCTGTAGAAGGATAAAGCGGCTAAAGATAATGAGATGAGATGAGATGAATAACAAAATGTGTTTCATATTTTAGATTCTTCAAAGTATCCAGCGTTTACCTTGATGACACTTTGCACACTATTGGTGTTATCTTAACCAGCTTCATGAGATAGTCACCTGGAATGCTTTTCAGTTAACAGGTGCCTCGTCAAAAGTTAATTTGTGCAGTTTCTTGCCTTATTAATGCATTTGAGATTAAACAGTAAATAGTAAATAATAATTTTAAAAAAATACAGTAAATAGCCCTATTCCACAACTGTAGTCATCCATATTATGCCAAGAACCGCTCAACTAAGTAAAGAGAAACGACGTCCATCATTACTTTAGGACATGAAATGTCTTTTAATTAATAAAAATAAAGAAAAACCACTGAATTAGAAGGTGTGTCCAAACTTTTGACTGGAACTGTACATTATTAGCCAATTATCTTTTTCCAGAAAGTGTCAAAATATCAACAATCCTACATTTTTCCTTTCTTAAATAACTTGATCTTCCTCATTCTGTGTATTATTAAATTTAAATTATGTGAATGTGCTCCATGTAGAAACAGTAAAGCCATACTGTTAGGAATAATTAATCAACACCTTCCAACCAATCCAATTTTAACATTCAACACTGACGAGGTATAGGCTAATACTGTGCATAGTTTCATGAAGTGATATCACAATGTCAATAAAAGTTATGTAAATAAGGATCATGTTCAATCTCATGTGCTTCAGATGAGAGGTTCTGTTCTTCATCACAGAATTTACATGATTCAACAACTGGGAATCATTTTGATTAAAAATAATGCCGACCAATCCTTAAAGGGCTACTCCACTGTTTTGATACTCATTTCCTGTTGTACTGTATATGACATTACCACAGACACACTTCCCTTCAGACAAAACTCAAGTCCACAGGTGGGAGTATTTGTGTATATCAGCTTACGTTACTTAACCAGACCTTCTGATTCTTTCTGAAATAATTAATATAAAATACTTTTAAAAAAATCCTTATTAGCACAATAGACATACTGTATTAATACATCCTTAGAGGCACTGGATTTTGAGATCATGCTCACATAATTCCTTGGCATCTTTTTCAGGCCATGTTCCTCTGTGTTTTGAGGATTAAGCATACAGAGATCTTGATTCCCAGCATCTCCAGGAAAATCCACCAAATACTGACCCACTGCATCCACAATACAGCTCAGGGCAATCTGGCTGGCTCCACGGACATGCCACTCAGTCTGATTTCTACACAGGCCACACAGTGTGCATCATAGATAGAGAGAGAATATAAAGCCTGATTAAAGTGTAATGACCCAGACTTACACATAATGGAGCCCATCATGAAGAATGATCTGGGCCGTGAGGCACTCGATCGCCCTTTCCTTGTCTCGCTATCAGTCCTTCCAACGAGATGTCAAGATGTTCTGTCTCTTTCTGAAGCCGTGGAACAAACTGGCATGTCTCACACAAATATCTTCAACAATGCCAGAAGCACTGGGGGGCGTCCCCTTTCCTCTCCCACCCTACGAGGCATTCATCATAGTGAGAGGCGTTTCTGGTAATAGACCATCAGAGGGAGCTTCACACAAACAGGGGCTGCTCCTTTCCGCTCTCCACCTCACACACATTATCTCTAAGGCATTCTCTCTCTCACACACACACACACACACACACACACACCACTAGGAATCCTCTCTTTTCCCCAAGCACACTATGGCACAGACCAATGTTCATCCTAAACTCCCTCAAATGCCTGATAAACACTTTAGAGACTTTTCAAGTGGAAAGATTTTTTAGATTTTTTAATGAAAGGTATACATATGGGAATTGGGAAATAGCACAATAGTATCCTCATGGCGTGAGACAAGATTAGAGGTTTCCAAGTTCATATTTCCTTGTTAAACCAAAATGAGCAGCATTCCTCAGCATGGAAACCTTGCAAGCCATAAAACCTGGTGCTGTTTTCTTTTGCCCTGCTGTCTGTGAAGAAAATCATGGTTCTGAAAGTGTTCTAAGCTGAAAAGCCTTCAGTATTCATTGTACCTCTGAGACTCCACTACATTATAGTCTATATTTATGTCACTGTACATGTAGAGTGAGATAAATATAGACACTTGGTTGGATCTAATGAGATTACGGTTTGTGGCATGCAGTGGTAATTGCTTCAACTTTCTTTGTGCAAATATACAACACAATTTCATGAGCTAATTCAAAACTTCCAGTTCCTTATAGATGACTCAGATGTGTAGCCTGATAACGAATATTATAAAGTTATATTTGAGGCTGTGTAGCAGCCTCGTACCATACACAATGGAAATGCCTCAGCCAAGGATGCCTCAGCACATTGTTTTAATCTTTTAATGAACTTTAACAAAACAAACAAAAAAAAGTCTGTTCATGATGTGTTACTAAACTGCAGCCTGTTGTGATTAACTTCAAGGCCAAAACTAAACATTCTCTCTTTATGAGGATATGATATAGCGCTATACTACACACATGTATGGAAACGTGCAATCCAAAGCATGCAACCTATTAAAAGCAGAAACCAACACCACAATGCAAATTTAATAAAAGTCACGTCTGTAGTGGATGCAAATGAGGAATGCTATTTACTCTAAATAGAATTATGTGTCATATACATGCTGAGATGTGTCCTTCTGCCTACCATTCCTTAGAAACAGTCTAATGGGAAAGTCTTTTAGAAAACGGACAATCAGTGGTGGAAAAGTCTTCTAAATGCGCCTCAAAACACAGCAATCTTCACAGAGTCATTTGTATGATTATAAAATATGTAAAACAAGTGTTGCCAGGCAAATCAAACTTCGTCCAGCAGCACTTATTTTATACGTACATGTTGATAATGGTAATATTTCTGAATCATCAGCTGTCAGGTTATAGTCCTATGAAAATCCATGACCTTGAGTTTGACATTTCAAAGTCATTCAAGGTCAAAAGTCATGGTGCCAAATGAAAGCCCATATGGCACTTCCTATAAGTTGATAATGGTAAATATCTGTCTACCATCAATCGTTTTCAAGTTACAGCTCTCTGAAAATCCGTGACCTTGAGTTTCACCTTTCAGGGTCACTCAAAGTCAAAGATCATGGTGCCAAATGAAAGGCCATATGGGAGTTCCTATACACTCATAAGAGTAAACATTTGTCTATCGGCAACCGTTTTTGAGTTATAATGGAAAATATGTTATTTTGACCGAAAGGTTGACCTTTCCAGAGATCTTGATCTTCACCTTGACCCGAATACCCTCCAAAATTTAATCAGGTAATCCACGGACCATTGCCCACCTACCCTGAAAACCTGAAGTCAATCGGTGCAACCATCTAGATGCTAGATTGTTAACAGACAGACACAAACACACAAACCGCACTGATTATAATACCTCGCTTACTCTGTTGCGGGTGAGGTAATAATATGCTTGAGACAGAAACTTTAAAATAACAACTGACACTATACAGGTGAGTGTGAAAGTTTGCACACCCTTCGAACAAAATGAAGGCGACAATTAAATGTAACTTACTGCAACAAAATATTTAGCGTGTTGAGTTTTACAGATATTCTTACATTATCATGAGTAATATAAATGATCAAATGGTTGATGATAGGATATTAGCAGTGGAAAAAAATAATATCATCAGCTCAAAAATTTCCTTTTCTGAATGTGATATAAAAAAAAGAATCAAACAATTTCTGTCTTTGTAACTACTTCCAATCAATTATATATCCTGTGAACAGCTACTGGATTCTTTCTATGATGGTATATTAGGGCCATTGTAGGTTTAAAAAAAAAAAAAAAATTGGGGGAAGGGGTAATATTCTGAGAAAAAAAACCCAGAATTTCCAAGATTAAATTCGTAAATTTACGAGAAAAAAAAAACTCAGAAAAAGTGTTTTTTGTCAAGGAACCAGATCGCTTCACACTGCAAGGTTGGATTCACACCACAGACAGCATGGCTGAGCAGACAGTTATAGGAAATGCAGTGTTTCCTCCCTGATCGCACTCTAAGAAATTTTCATCTACATTTCCCAGAATGCACTGCAACAAGGAAGCATGTTATTGCTGTTACAGAGAATTTGAGTTTGTTCCTGTAAATTTACAACTTTAACCTTGGAAATTCTAAGTTGAGGTTTTTTTTTTCTCAGAATATTACCCCCTCTCCCCCAGCTCCGTAACTTTTTTCACCGACAATGGCCCCGTCATATCTTTCAGTTGTAAGTTTTGCTACAAAATAATTAAGCTTAATCTCACAGCTTCAGGGACCCCGGGTCAATCCTGAGCTTGGGTTCCCCTCTGTGTGGAGTTTCACATGTTAGTAGGTGGATTGGAGACTCCAAATTGCTTGTAGGTTTGAATGAGTGGGTAAATGTGTGGGTGCATGCTGTCCTGTGGTAGCCCTGAGGCTTGTTTTCAGGAATATTTTCCTACCTCATGCCCAGTGTTCCTGAAAAAGGCCCCGAATCCAGCTTGACTATGACCAGCATAAAGCAACTATTAAGGATAAATTAATTAGTATGTAATACTTTCCACCTATAAACCATGGGGGTACAAATATTTGCATTCAACTGTGTGACCTCAGTTGGCAGACCCTGAGGAATCCTTTTGCCATAGAGACATATAAACAGGAAGGAGCTTAATTAAAGCAGCACTGTCCTGTCTAGAGTAAGCTAAGCTAAGATAGAACTTTATTGATCCCTTTGGGAGGGTTCCCTCAGGGAAATTAAGATTTCAGCAGCATCATTACAGGATAAACAGAGAATAGAAAATAGAGAAAAAAACTTCTAGATAAATTAAATTAAATTAAGTATTTACATATACAAATATAAAAAGAATAAGATATGGGGAAGAGAGGAAGGGGGAAGAAAAAAAGAGAAAAAGAGGGGGGCAGCAGGAGAGATATTGCACTTTATATTGCAATGTATTAACTCAATGTAATGTTGAGTGTATACAACCCCAATTCCAAAAAAGTTGGGACAAAGTACAAATTATAAATAAAAATGGAATGCAATAATTTACAAATCTCAAAAACTGATATTGTATTCACAATAGAACATAGACAACATATCAAATGTCGAAAGTGAGACATTTTGAAATTTCATGCCAAATATTGGCTCATTTGAAATTTCATGACAGCAACACATCTCAAAAGAGTTGGGACAGAGGCAATAAGAGGCTGGAAAAATTAAAGGAACAGCTGGAGGACCAAATTGCAACTCATTAGGTCAATTGGCAATAGGTCATTAACATGACTGGGTATAAAAAGAGCATCTTGGAGTGGCAGCGGCTCTCAGAAGTAAAGATGGGAAGAGGATCACCAATCCCCCTAATTCTGCACCGACAAATAGTGGAGCGATATCAGAAAGGAGTTCGACAGTGTAAAATTGCAAAGAGTTTGAACATATCATCATCTACAGTGCATAATATCATCAAAAGATTCAGAGAATCTGGAAGAATCTCTGTGCGTAAGGGTCAAGGCCGGAAAACCATACTGGGTGCCCGTGATCTTCGGGCCCTTAGACGGCACTGCATCACATACAGGCATGCTTCTGTATTGGAAATCACAAAATGGGCTCAGGAATATTTCCAGAGAACATTATCTGTGAACACAATTCACCGTGCCATCCGCCGTTGCCAGCTAAAACTCTATAGTTCAAAGAAGAAGCCGTATCTAAACATGATCCAGAAGCGCAGACGTCTTCTCTGGGCCAAGGCTCATTTAAAATGGACTGTGGCAAAGTGGAAAACTGTTCTGTGGTCAGACAAATCAAAATTTGAAGTTCTTTATGGAAATCAGGGACGCCGTGTCATTCGGACTAAAGAGGAGAAGGACGACCCGAGTTGTTATCAGCACTCAGTTCAGAAGCCTGCATCTCTGATGGTATGGGGTTGCATTAGTGCGTGTGGCATGGGCAGCTTACACATCTGGAAAGACACCATCAATGCTGAAAGGTATATCCAGGTTCTAGAGCAACATATGCTCCCATCCAGACGACGTCTCTTTCAGGGAAGACCTTGCATTTTCCAACATGACAATGCCAAACCACATACTGCATCAATTACAGCATCATGGCTGCGTAGAAGAAGGGTCCGGGTACTGAACTGGCCAGCCTGCAGTCCAGATCTTTCACCCATAGAAAACATTTGGCGCATCATAAAACGGAAGATACGACAAAAAAGACCTAAGACAGTTGAGCAACTAGAATCCTACATTAGACAAGAATGGGTTAACATTCCTCTCCCTAAACTTGAGCAACTTGTCTCCTCAGTCCCCAGACGTTTACAGACTGTTGTAAAGAGAAAAGGGGATGTCTCACAGTGGGAAACATGGCCTTGTCCCAACTTTTTTGAGATGTGTTGTTGTCATGAAATTTAAAATCACCTAATTTTTCTCTTTAAATGATACATTTTCTCAGTTTAAACATTTGATATGTCATCTATGTTCTATTCTGAATAAAATATGGAATTTTGAAACTTCCACATCATTGCATTCCGTTTTTATTTACAATTTGTACTTTGTCCCAACTTTTTTGGAATCGGGGTTGTACTTCCTCAGCCTCTTCCCCTTCAAAACAATCTTCAATGTATTAAAGTGTACCCGTAGTGAATTTTAATTACTAGCTATTTCAAAAGATCACGTATGATACCAATGGTTCCGTCATAAGCGCTTGTCAAGTACCCACAAGTTTTAAGTCACTGCTCCACCAGTCAGGCATGGTCAGCGACATGTTGCCGCCTTCATGGGCTGTTCTGGCACCGGTACTGATGCACAGTCGTTGGTTTGTCCGATTGTCTGGGCTGCAGTGGACTGGTCACTGACCCCATGCTACAAACACCAGTCTAAGATAACACATTAGCAACCGATCTGCTCATAAGAAATAGAAGAAATATTTACACTTACTTAGCTAATCTTTGGCTGGATCAAGTGGAAGTAAAAAAAAAATTTAATAAATTTAAAAAAAAAAAAGGCACCATTCATCATCAGTTCTCAAGACTGAACTGAATTGCTGTCCTGAATCATGAATTGATTCGCTGTCCTGAATCATCCAAAGCGCATAAAATTCGTGTGCCATCTCACAACAAGTTTTACCTCCAAATAGCCCAAACTATGTCAGACAGATTTTATCCTGATTACGGTGGGTGTTCCCACCGTGAAAGAGAAACCAGTCAAAACCGAAAGAGTTAAAGTGATTATCATGCCGTTACCATCCCTGTGTCCGAAATCGCTCACTCGTTCACTACTCCCTACTTCCTATATAGGGAATTACTATATAGAGGACTATATAGCGAGCTCATTGGTAAAATGAAAAAATGCTTTCGGACATTAGTCCATTGTGCTGGTATTTACGTCATTACTGTCACACAATTAAAACGTGCCAGATCAGCTGGCTGGTTGGTTTTCAAAATAATAAATACATGCATGTATTTTTGTTATAAATACATATTATACTGAGCATATGTCCCACATTAATCAATACAAAGTACCTGCATGTTTCAGTTTATTTAAATGAAGGCTGAATACTTTCTTCTTTGCCGCTGCTTTTTATTAAATCAAATTTGAGACTTTTAATTTGATTTCTTTCAGCGCAACCGCAATGCATGATGGGATATATTGCTTGGTTAGTGACCATCGGCTGTACACTACTTTTCGTGATCCATTGTGGGATACTTTGAGTGCACTATATAGGGTGTAATAATCCTCACTATTGTTTCGGACAGCACTACAAAATGGCGTCCTCACTATATAGTGCCCTATATAGTGAATAGGGAGCGATTTCAGACACAGAGCACATGAATAGTCTTTTATGAATGCGCAAGTGGGTGCTCAGTGCTCCGACTCCGGTGTGACCGAGTAAGGTGACAAGTTTCATCTAATTTAGGTAATTTAAAAACTAATATTATTTGGCAGTGGACACATAGGAAAGTGTAAAGTATCAAGTTTCTGTCAATATGTTTATTATGCTTGTATGATAAAAAACTCGAAGATATCTCAATATATGACCGACTCATTCTAAACCTGTCGAGCTTCGCCAGAGAAGCTCTTGACCCCAAAGTACAACCAAATCTACTTGCACATAATGCCATGAAATAATGGATATGTGCCATAAAATAAAGATCTGTTACAAGTATTAGATCTATATTTATTCAACGTGTTCTGAAGTTACTTGACTGGAAACTGGGAATCTCGACCCACAGAACACTGCTTGTTTACTCGCACCCGATAACCCGGAATCAACGACTGTACGCCACTTCTGGCTGACAATGGTTGCACCCTGTGGTTCTGCCTCCGCAGGTAATTCACAGAATAAAATTGTCCACAAAAGTGCTTTTACGGTGTTTTTGTGACCGAATGTGCGCGTCTTTTGTCTATAAGTAATACATAAAGCATGATTAATGTTGTAAGCATGACCAGTACCGGTACACTTTAAGCCCACCCATGCTTCCAGTTTCCAAAACCTAGAGCTCGCTGCTAAATTCTGTGTACAAACACCAGATCACTTACATTATTTTAAAGTTTCAAAACAGCTATTTGTTACCTACCACATAACAGCAGAATCTGAGAGTAAAGTAATGCAACACACACATTACTTATTTAGAAGCACTCAACAGCACTGCGGTCATTATATGGGAGGTAAGGGTCACAGCTACCAAATGTACTCAGAAGTTCAAACTGATGTGTTTTACAAAGATATTGGGTTTTTTTTTTCTTTAGCTGTTTGGAAAGAACATGTACTCAAAAATACAGTGTGGCCTATTGACTAAAGAAATAGCTTCACAAATAGGAAATTGTAAAATGTGGACATCATTTTATGTAAGGCATGAGATGAGGAATGCTATCATGTCCCACAGATATGTAGTGTAGCCTACTTCAACAGGAAAAATGCAACCATAATCAGGGGTCAAGTGACATTTTACTGCACAAATAACAATATTCTACAAAATAACAGGTTTTCCAGGAAAACACCAGTTGGAAAGGAAACACAAAGATGACGATTAAAGGTCATAGCTGCCACTGAGAATCAGTGCTGTATCTGAGTTTCTGTTTCATGATAAACATCGCACTGATATCAGTAGACAAGTAAGGAAGGAAGTTTTGACGTAATATTGGTGATAGGTTTCCAAACAGATGAAGGGTGAGGGAAGGAAGTCCAGTGACCTTCCTATTGTTCACCTTTTTACATTTGCAGTGGAACCAGGGTTGTTTTGTTGTTGTTGTTTTGTAATCTACTGTATGTCTCTGCAAAGCACTCAGCTTGATTGTGTGAGTTTAGATATGGGATCCCATTCAGGATCAGTCGACACAACGCCCATAGACAGGTTCCTGAGTTTATAACAGCTATTGTTCCAGCATACAGTAGTCCTGGACAAAGCAACTTATTTTCAGTGGTGAATTGAAAGAAAACATCCTTTCCCAAGAGCTACTTGGATGAATGCAATGATGGAAGAATGCCGAAATGTTGATTATAACTGTGCACATTTCATACAATCATCTCAGGATACATATAGTTGAGTGCACATGTTTGTATCTGCCACAATTTCTGAGTGGAAAAGAAATATACCTCAATTTTAGTACAAAATATCAAACCACAAAATCAACATAAAATAGGTTGAAAAGAACCACAAAAAGGTTTTTCAGTTTCAAAGACTGAAGAAGACATTGTGACATCAGCCAAGTTATAAAAGGTATTTCTGGAAGAAAAGGCAAAGGTTGATAAAGTAAACTGGCAGAGTTAGAAAATGTTGGAGGCTGTTATAAAAGCAAACTAGAAAGGCACTCGGTAGAGCACACACCTCCGCCAAGCCACATATTATCAACATCAAAATCAAAATCACTTGAACCTAGGATAATACTCAAGCTGTACACCAAATTTCATCAAAATCTGTTCGCTACTTTTTGAGTTACATTGGGAACAGACAAAAAAAAAAATTCTGGATCCACATACATATCCAGATTTGCATCAAAATCTAATCATCTGTTCCTTGGCTCATGGCTCACCTTTATCAAAATTTCATCAAAATCCATTCACTACTTTTTGAGTTACATTGGGAACAGGCAAACAAACAAATGGAGGTGAAAATACAACCACCTCCAACAGGGAACTGGAGACAAGGGGTTTGACTTGGGAGACATGGAAAGTTGGGTGAATACGGCACGTGGTTACGGGCAGAGACAGTCTTACAGAGCAGGGATTAATTACCTTGGAGACGGGGAAAGGTCCTATGAACCTGGGAGCCAATTTGCGGGAGACCATCTTAAGGGGCAAGTGGTGAGTGGAGAGCATTACCCGCTGCCTCACCCGATCGATGGGAGCTGCTGAGCGGTGTTTGTCGGCTTGCTCTTTAAACATCTTGACAGAACGTAGGAGCTTTTTCCTGGTCAATGCCCACGTTCTCCTGCAGTGGTACACAAACATTTGGGCAAAGGGCACGGTGACTTCTTCTTGGATGGGGAAGAGTGGTGGCTGGTAACCCAGAGAACACTGGAAGGGGGAAAGACCCGTAGCAGAGGTGGGTAAGGAGTTGTGAGCGTACTCTATCCAAGGAAGGGTCTTGCTCCAGGAGGCAGCATCCTTGGACACCATGCACCTGAGAGCCTCTTCCAGCTCCTGGTTGGCCCGTTCCGTCTGTCCATTGGTCTGAGGGTGAAAACCTGAAGACAGACTGCGAGAAGTACCAATGAGTTTACAGAAAGCCTTCCAGAATTGGGCAGAGAACTGGAATCCACGGCCTGATACAATGTCTGAGGGGAGTCCGTGTAGACGGAAAACATGGAGTATCAGCAATTCGGCGGTCTCCTTGAGGGTGGGAATCTTGGGCAGAGGGACAAAATGAACAGCTTTAGAAAAACGGTCGACAACAGTGAAGATACAAGTATTGGCACCTGAATTGGGGAGTCCTGTGATGAAATCCAGGGCTGTGTGTGACCAGGGCCAGTGGGGAACAGGAAGGGGTCTCAGCAGGCCGGCGGGGGTCTGTTGCCAGTCTTGTTCCTGGCACAGATGTCGCAAGCTGCCACAAACCTCTGGACGTCCTCCTTGATGGATGGCCACCAAAAATGTTGTCGGATGAGTGGCACAGTCCGGGCTGCTCCTGGGTGGCACGCCATTCTGGAGCCATGACCCCACTGCAACACCTGTGCCCTCACAGAAACAGGAACAAAAAGATGGTTAGGAGGTACATTACTGGGCCCTGGATCCTGCTCATGGGCCTTCTGGACCAGGGTTTCCACCTCTAACAGACCGGCCCCCACCAGGCACCGTGGAGGAAGGATGGTCTCAGGGGAGGTCGATTCCTCCTGGAGGGGAGAAAACATTCTGGACAAGGCATTGGGCTTACCATTCTTAGAGCCTGGGTGGAAGGAAAGTGTGAACTTGAAGCGAGAAAAGAAGAGAGACCATTGGGCCTGACGAGAATTGAGGCACTTGGCAGTCCTGAGGTATTCAAGATTCTTGTGATCTGTCCATACAATGAAGGGAAGGTCTGACCCCTCCAACCAATGTCTTCATTCTTCCAAGGCCAGTTTAATGGCCAACAGTCCCTTATTGCCAACGTCATAGTTTCTCTCAGAGGGGGAAGCCGACGAGAGAAGAAGGAGCAAGGATGAAGCTTGTTGTCACTAGCCGATCTTTGAGACAATATGGCCCCCACCCCTGACTCCAAAGCATCGACCTCAACCACAAACTGCCGGGACGGATCTGGAATAGTGAATATAGGCGCTGACGTGAACCTTCGTTTGAGCTTGGAGAATGCTTTCTCTGCCCCTTCCTCCTAGCTGAAAGGGACCTTGGTGGAAGTTAGAGCCGTGAGGAGCCCAGCCACTGTACTAAAGTTCCTGATGAATTGCCTGTAGAAATTCGCAAACCCAAGAAACCGCTGGAGTTCTCGCCGAGAGGACGGGGTGGGCCAGTCAGCAACTGCCTTGAGTTTCAGGGGGTCCATCTGAATCTGTGCGGGGGAGATAATGAAATCCAGGAAGGAGACAGAACTTCTATGGAACTCACATTTCTTGACCATAACAAAGAGTTTATTTTCCAGGAGTCACTGAAGGATCTGCCTGACGTGGATGCGGTGTTCATCAATGGAGCGGGAAAATATCAATATATCGTCCAGATAAACAAAAACAAAAAGGTTAAGGTAGTCCCTCAGGACATCATTAACGAGGGCCTGGAAAACCGCGGGAGTGTTAGTCAGGCCGAACGGAACCATGAGATACACTATATTGCCAAAAGTATTTGCTCACCCATCCAAATTATCGGAATCAGGTGTTCCAATCACTTCCATGGCCACAGGTGTATAAAATCAAGCACCTAGGCATGCAGACTGTTTTTACAGTTTGGAGCTGGCCCCTTCCTCTTCCAACATGACTGTGCACCAGTGCACAAAGCAAGGTCCATAAAGACATGGATGACAGAGTCTGGTGTGGATGAACTTGACTGGCCTGCACAGAGTCCTGACCTCAACCCGATAGAACACCTTTGGGATGAATTAGAGCGGAGACTGAGAGCCAGGCCTTCTTGTCCAACATCAGTGTGTGACCTCACAAATGCGCTTCTGGAAGAATGGTCAAAAATTCCCATAAACACACTCCTAAACCTTGTGGACAGCCTTCCTAGAAGAGTTGAAGCTGTTCTAGCTGCAAAGGGTGGAGCGACGTCATATTGAACCCTATGGATTAGGAATGGGATGTCACTTAAGCTCATATGTGAGTCAAGGCAGGTGAGCAAATGCTTTTGGCAATATAGTGTATTTGTAGTGGCCTGTGGGGGTGTTAAACACCGTCTTCCATTCGTCCCCTTCCCTGATCCTCACGAGGTGGTAAGCATTACACAGGTCTAGCTTAGTGAAAATCTGGGCTCCCTGGAGTAACTCAAATACCATAGACATGAGAGGTAGGGGGTAATGGTTCTTGATGGTGATGTCATTTAGCCCACGGTAATCAATGCAAGGGCACAAGGATTTGTCCTTCTTCTCCACAAAAAAGAATCCTGCCCCTGCAGGAGAAGAGGAGGGACGAATAATTCCAGCTGCTAAGGACTTGGTGATGTAGACCGGACTGTGACAGTTTGTATTTAAGACCAATTATTTTATAGTTAATTCAATGTATTAGAGGTTCAGCCCCTTGATTTAACAAGCCCCTCTGTAAAAGTGAACATGCAGCTTTGTTTTTTAAGACTAGATGCTTTGCATTTGTATAATCAAAGCTGTGCGTACTGTAAATACTGTACACAAATCTAAGCAAACATTTGTTTTGATAAAACCTACACTTTGCACTGGAATGTTTGTACGCCCAATATGTACAAAGATTCATGTGAAAACGCAGCATCGATAAATCAGGGCTGGGGTTTTGTGACATAAATAAAAGAAGGGTGTTTTTAAAGGGACTGGGTATAAATCCTCTTTTTCTGTGTTTACCCTCACACTAATGAATGTCACATCTCTGTGCGCCTTGGATAGATGTGAGCCATGTCTGCCATGCCCAGTCATTAACTACATTCTCCTGAGCAGATCCCTTTGCAATTTTCCAAGAGCCTTTATAAATACCCTGGCTGTGTTAATTTTCCTTATGTAGAGATGGCTAAATAGCCACATTTTCCATCATTATTTTACAGACTAAAGCAATGACTGGGCCTGTGACTGTGATCATTTATTATTATTATTTTTAATAGCAACTAAATTCTCTCAAATTACATTAAAGGGCCAACACTGTGAAAACTGACTTTCTATTTTAATGTTTTTTAGACTATAAGTAGGTGCAGCAACACTGAGGAAATGAGAGATCTGGACCTGTTTTTACACCCTGTTTCCAGAAAGACTCACAGAACAGATTTATTAAAAAAAAAAAATCATTGGCCCATCATGACATACAGGGTCACACAATGGTCACAGCTGAAGGCTACCCACCATATAAAAGTACCAGCTAATGGTGCACTATTTTCATGTCCTATTTAGTACAACAGGCTGTACTAAAGGTGCCCTTAGGTGGTGTAAGTGGTTAGCACTGTTGCCTCACAGCAAGAACATTCTGGGTTCAAGCCCAGTGGCCGACGGGGGCCTTTCTGTGTAGAGTTTGCATGTTACCCCCGTGTCTGCGTGGGTTTACTCCAGGTGCTCTGGTTTCTCCCACAGCCCAAAGACATGCAGGTTAGGCTAATTGGTGGCTCTAAATTGTCCATACCGGTAGGTGTGAATGGTTGAGAGGAGAAAACCTCTATAATAATCCAGTAGAAGGCAATGGGAAACCACTATTGTAATGTTCCCTAGACACTTTGATGGCTGAAGCCGTCAGAGTGGCTATGCCATGTCACTGTAGTGATATGCCAAAATGGATGGATTTAGTACAACAGTATGTGATGTGAAAAGATACACATAGCATGAGTGATATGACAAACTCAAAGTGATGAGTGAAAAAAAAGGCTGGAATTTTTTTTCATTCCTGTTGGATCTTCTAAACCCGTTTTTAACATCTTATACTTGCAGAATAGCATTGAGGACAGCTTCAAGAAATCACACCAAAGCAACTGATTTAGCCTATAACTTACTGAGTTATGAATCAGAAACAACTTACAAAAGACATCTACTTGTATTCACATGCAAAATGCTTCTCCTTTCATTACGAAAGCTATTAGTAAGCTAATGAACATTGGACAGCTGCTATATAAACATTAGTGCTTGTTGTAGAGACAGCAAAATTCAAATCAGAGTAAAAACACTTCAGATGTTTACAGATCCTTACCAAAACAAGTTGTCCCCACGTTTCAAAGCTGCAACCATAATATCAATGCCAAAGAAGCCCCTCCCATACAGCTATAACGACTATCGGCCCTTCCATCATCATGAAGTGCTTTGAGCGACTGGTCATGCAGAACATGAAGTCCATCCTCCCTCCCTTTCATGACCCATTCCAGTCTGCATATAGGTCAAACAGGTCCATAGAGGATGCTATTTCCACTGCTCTACACCCAGCCCTCACTCACCTGGACTCAAAGAACACCTATGTGCGAATGCTGTTCTTGGATTACAGTTCAGCATTCAACACAATCATTCCCCAGCAGGTAATACAAAAACTTGGAAATTTGGGACTCAACACCTCTCTTTGTAACTAGGTGCTGGACTTTCTTACAGGGAGGCCACAGAACGTTCGGGTCAGCAGCAACACCTCCAGGACCATCATACTGAGCACAGGGGCCCCACAAGGGTGTGTGCTCAGCCCGCTGCTCTTCACCCTGCTGACCCATGACTGTGTACCAATCTACAGCACCAACCACATCATCAAGTTTGCAGATGACACGACTGTGGTGGGCCTCATCACTAACAACGATGAAGCCAATTACAGGAATGAGGTGAGCCAACTGGTCCAGTGGACTCAAGACAACAATCTCTTCCTGAATGTGGGGAAGACCAAAGAGATTGTGGTCGACTTCAGAAGAGGTCACTCACAGCATCCCCCTCTGACCAACTGATGGTGCTGCAGTGGAGAGGGTGAGCAGCACCAAATTCCTCGGGGTGCACATCACTGAGGACCCCTCCTGGTCCAACACCACCGCATCGCTGGCAAAGAAGGTACAAACTCTCCTCTACTTCCTCCGCAAACTGAGGAGTGCATGAGTCCCACTCCCCATCATGTGCTCTTTCTACAGGGGCACCACTGAGAGTGTCCTCACTGGCTGCATCACCGCGTGGTACGGAGGCTGCAATGCCTCCTGCCGGAAGACTCTGCAACGCATAGTCAACACGGCCAGCAAGATCATTGGTCTCCCTCAGCCCTCCCTTACGGACAGCTATCACTCTCGTCTCACCTGCAGAGCCATCAGCATTGCTGGTGACACCTCCCACCCTTCACACTCACTCTTCAGCCTCCTGCCCTCAGGGAAAAGGTACCGGAGCCTCTGGGCCCACTCCACAAGATTACTGAATAGCTTCATCCACCAGGCTGTCAGGATGCTAAACTCTGTCCACTACCTACTCCCTGCCCCTGGTCTGTAACACATTCATTCACACAAGAAACTCTCTCATCCGTTCGCACATCACACTACAATCATTTGCATTACTGCTGTATCTGCTGCTACTGCTCATTTGCACTACTGCTCATATATACCTCATAAGCTACTCTTCTAGCACCTTCTCCATTACAGATATTGTACTGTATTTGCACTACTGCTATTTTGTACATTGTTTGATTTTAGAGTGTATTTTTACCTCATCTCATTATCTGTAGCCGCTTTATCCTGTTCTACAGGGTCGCAGGCAAGCTGGAGCCTATCCCAGCTGACTACGGGCGAAAGGCAGGGTACACCCTGGACAAGTCGCCAGGTCATCACAGGGCTGACACATAGACACAGACAACCATTCACACTCACATTCACACCTACGGTCAATTTAGAGTCACCAGTTAACCTAACCTGCATGTCTTTGGACTGTGGGGGAAACCGGAGCACCCGGAGGAAACCCACGCGGACACGGGGAGAACATGCAAACTCCAGACAGAAAGGCCCTCGCCAGCCATGGGGCTCGAACCCGGACCTTCTTGCTGTGAGGCGACAGCGCTAACCACTACACCACCGTGCCGCCCCGTATTTTTACCTATATTTTTTAAATATTTATATATATTGTTTTTCTTAATATAAATATTTTTTAATCTGATTTTACAAGTAAAGTGAGAGATAAACGGCATTTCGATTCTCCTATATGTCCTGGATATATAGTGAACTGACAATAAAAAAATTTTTGAATCTTTGAATCTAGATATATACACACACATTGATAAATAGCATTTACACTGATCAGCCATGACATTAAATCACTGACCGGTAAATTACACGAATTTGTTGTTACAATGGCACCTGTCAAGAGGTGGGATATATTAGGCAGCAAGAGAACAGTCAGTTGTTGAAGTTGATGTGTTGGAAGCAGGAAAAATGGGCAAGCGTAAGGATCTGAGCGACTTTGACAAGGGATAAATTGTGATAGCGAGATGACTGGCTCTGAGCATCTCCAAAATGGTACATCTTGTGGGGTGTTCTTGGTATGCAGTGGTTAGTACCTACCAAAAGTGGTCCAAGGAAGGACAACCGGTGAACCAGCGACAGGGTCATAGGCGTCAAAGTCTCACTGATTCAAATGAGGCACAAAGGCTAGCCCATATGGTTCAATCCCACAGAAGAGCTACTGTAGCACAAACTGCTGAAAAAGTTAATGGTGAAACAGCTAAAACAGAAAGGTGTCAGCATTAACTTTTTCAGCAGTTTGTGATACAGTAGCTCTTCTGTGGGATTGGACCATATGGTAGGTAATAACCATTGCATACCAGGAACACCCCACAAGATGTGCCATTTTGGAGATGCTCAGACCCAGTCATCTAGCCATCACAATTTGGCCCTTGTCAAAGTCGCTCAGATCCTTATACTTGCTCATTTTTCCTGCTTCCAGTACATTAATTTTGAGAACTGACTGTTCTCTTGCTGCCTAATATATCCCACCCATTGACAGGTGCCATTGTAACAACATAATTCACTTTGCCTGTGAGTGTTTTTAATGTTACGGCTGATCGGTGTATGTAGATAAGTCACCACAAGGGAACCATATAAAATATATCATTAGCTACAGTATGCTGCATCATGTTTTTTTTTCTAACATGAAATAATTATGACTTCTTCGTTATAAGCCATACATTACTCAATAAGGTGGCACGGTGGTGTAGTGGTTAGCGCTGTCGCCCCACAGCAAGAAGGTCCGGGTTTGAGCCCCGTGGCCGGCGAGGGCCTTTTTGTGCGGAGTTTGCATGTTCTCCCCGTGTCTGCGTGGGTTTCCTCCAGGTGCTCCGGTTTCCCCCACAGTCCAAAGACATGCAGGTTAGGTTAACTGGTGACTCTAAATTGACCGTAGGTGTGAGTGTGAATGGTTGGCTGTGTCTATGTGTCAACCCTGTGATGACCTGGCGACTTGTCTAGGGTGTACCCCGCCTCTCGCCCGTAGTCAGCTGGGATAGGCTCCAGCTTGCCTGCGACCCTGTAGAACAGGATAAAGCGGCTAGAGATGATGAAAGATGAGATGAGATTACTCAATAATACTTAGTGATTCACAGTGAGGTGATATCATCAGAGATCAAGCGGAAATCTGACTGGCTCAGGATTACGTCTCTCCCACTGTGTCATTCAGTTACAGCAATGAGCGGTAACACCTCTGACTCTCATGCCTTTTCCTGCTCTGAATTGTTATACTTTTAACATGAAAACAATGGCCCATGCATCAAGGTGACATAAAAACACTGATAACCGCCCCCCCACGGAGATAAAACTGTGTGACCATTTCATATAACATTTATTTTTATAAAACATTCTATTGTATTATTACAATGCCAAAGACCGTGTACTGTAAGAAGACTTCCAGCTCTCAATTGAGTCATATTTCCAGTCCAAGGTCAATGTACAGTCATATTGCACAGTGGCAGCAATTTAAGCTGCTCACAGATGATCATTAAACACAGATTAGTAGACAGGATTTAAGTTTAATGGTCATTTAGAAACCAGCGTTCATCTTCAACCTAAACTGGAGCAGTAACTGGGATCCCCTTGTGTGCTGTGAGGAGGAAGGTGGAGGCGTTTTAGAGGCTATACTGTGCCATGAATCACTGTAGTAGTGAGGAGAGCTGTGCAGGCCTGGCTCAGTTTCTATGGCAACGCGTAGCCTGTCCCATGAGGCCTGCCTCAACACCAATGCATCTCATATGAGTAGGAGGAGGAAGAGCAGGAGGAACAGGAGGCTCTTGCCAGAAGCATGGCACAATAACCTACTTCCCTATGTGTGTGTTATATTATATTGTTCATTCTCAATAGAAAAGGGGATTTTTTAAATAGATTGTAACCCATAAGTACCTGATAAGGAGACAGAGAAATGTACATTTTAAGTCACTGGAAAATGTCATAGCATGCTCCGTCATGCCACTTCATCAGCGCTAATTCAGAAATTAAAGACATGACTTTATGCAAATACAAATCCTAATACCCTTATAGATATTTGAACCTCCTCAAAATCAAGCTGGTGCACTACTGCATGCTATTTAAATTACAAAATATTTACAGAAGGAAGCATGCAGAAATCCAAAGCATATAAGATGCAATTGCATCAAAGGATGTGATGTAATGATGCTTATCCCAGTACCCCCTCACCACGCCCGTTCATCACTCCTAATGCAAAGGAGGAAAGAACTCACCAACATGGGTGATAACACAGCCCACGCGCTCCTGGAACTCCTGCACGGACATCTCTTCCTCCTCCAGCCAGCAGAGCATCTCAGAGCAGCCTCCCTCTCCTCTCCTCTCCTCTCCTTCTCCACTGCAGGGCTCTCTCGCTCGCTCTCTCCTCCCCTCACACAGAGCACCAGGCAGCCACTCCCAGCTGGTCAAACACCTCTCAAGCAAAAAGCAAGCAGCTGATTCTGGAAGAGTGAATCCTAGCAGAGGCTACAGTGACAAAAACAGCAGTGTGATTAGTGATGTTAATTATTCATCATGTGCACCCACATGTAAATGATGTTCAAGACGACTTTGAGCGACTCTTAGGCACCAGTACAATGAGTCAGATGCTGGGAAACAAAATCACACAAGAGCTACCTGCCTATAGGGAGACAGTAGGCTCCATGCATCCAAGATACAAAACCTGGAGGAATGGATTTCATGGACTGGAGCTGGATTATTAAACCCTGAAAGAGCATACAGTAGAAAGTGTATACAGATAAATTAAAAAAATGTTTTAAATGTAAATACATTGGTAAATAAATAAATATATTACAAAAAACATATATTATTATAATACCTTAATTATTATATTTGATTATTTTGAACTAATATATTGTTTAATACATGTAGAATTGTACTCAAAAGTGCTACTGTACATTAGATCATCTAATATATTTACACTAAATGATGTAGTGCTATAGGGTACAATTCTATATGTAATTAAGGAACGCTTTCCATCTCATTTAAGTCCCTAAAGGTGTTTTTTTTTTTTAATCTTGTGTGCACAGGTTATCTTATGTGCACAAGATAATTATCTTGTTAGCACAGGGGAATAACTTGTGCACACACATTATCTCAAGATAAATAACCTGTGTGTACAAGATAAATCACCTTTCTCAACTTTAGAGGCTGAATTAGGCTGCTTGTGCAATGTTGTAAGCAAGGTTTTTTTTTTAAAGAAAATAAGAATAAGGTAATTTAAACATTTCATACATTTATTGATCAATGTAGTCAGTTTCAGATTTTTAAAAAGATATTATAATAATAATAATAATAATAATAATAATAATAATGTGATGCTTTACTCATAATATTGAGATGCTGATGGGATCTGGGGTGGCACGGTGGCGTTGTGGTTAGCATTGCGGCCTCACAGCAAGAAGGTTCTGGGTTCGAGCCCAGTGGCCAGTGGGGGCCTTTCTGTGTGGAGTTTGCATGTTCTCCCCGTGGGTTTCCTCCACAGTCCAAAGACATGCAAGTTAGGCTAATTGGTGGCTGTAAATTGACCGCAAGTGTGAATGGTTGTCTATCTCTGTGTCAGCCCTGCGATGATTTGGCAACTTGTCCAGGGTGTACCCCGCCTCTTGCCCATAGTCAGCTGGGATAGGCTCCAGCTTCCCCACGACCCTGCACAGGATAAGCGGTTATGGATAATGGATGGATGATGGGATCTGACTACACTGCACTTCTGTACACACTCTCAGAAAATAAAGTACATCATTGTATCTATAAGGGTACAATGGCTTGTCACTGGGGCAGTATCCTCTAAGGTATTTATTTGTAGCATTTATGTACTGCTTTTTTACCCTAAAAAGGTACACATAGTTACCTTGAAGTCCAATAATGAGCCCTAGGGGGTACATTAGTGTAGATCGTACCTTAGGGGGACAGAAATGGACTCCTACTGTACCCCTATTTCTGACAGTGCATGATAATGCAGGATCATTCAATTCTCAACATTTTCTCACCAAAATGTGTTGCATATCTACCCTTAAGCATATGTACAAATGTAGTTATAATGGTTCCCTGTGTGTAAAATGACCCAGTGTTCCAGAGCGGCTCTGTGCCAGAGTTTGCATGGAGCTTTTAGGAATGAGCTTTTATCATCTCCATCATGCTGATGCCCTTGGGAGCTCAGTGATTGTCTTGGAAAACGCACAGTGTGGGGATGCCATCTGTGTACCTACCGTTAGCTCACAGATACAAGGCCAGTTCCATCAATAAGATCAAGGACAAAAAAAGAAATAGTGATTACAATAATTTTTTCATCATAAAAATACATTTTGGACACAATTTTCATTCATGTTACATATCACATGACAAAACAATGTTGCAAAAATGAATGTTGATAAAAAGATAAACATAATTAAGATATGGAAATTCATTCGAAATAAAACAGTGAAAATTAAAAAAAGAAAAAAAAGTATGATCTTTGGGCCAAGGGAGGGTGAAGACAAACACTTGCTAGCGAACTTGGATACTAGTTTTAATCATATAATTAATATAATTGTCAGCCTAATGTTAGTCACCCTACTAGTAAACTTTAGTTAGCCACTGATTTTAACTGCATAATAAAATTCATAGCTTCATGTTAGTTATCTTGCTATCTAACTTGCAGGTCAGCCTCATAGATTAGCTAACCAATAGTAGTTTTTTTTTTTAAAGGCTAACTTGTTTTTAATCACATAATTTAATTATTAGCCAAATGTTAGCTAGCTTTCCTAGTGACCTTGCATACAGATTAGCCCAATAGATTAGCTAACCTAATGGTTTTTTTTTAATTTGTTAGCAAACTTAAAGATTCCAGAGGTGTTCTATTGGATTCAGATCTGGTGACTGGGAAGACCATTGAAGAACACTGAACTCATTGTCATATTCATGAAACCAGTTTGAAATTACTTTTGCTTTGTAACGGTGCATTATGATGCTGGAAGTAACCAGAAGATGGTAAATTGTGGCCTTGAAGGGATGCATATGGTCATCAACAATACTCAAATAGGCTGTGGCATTGAAGTAATGATTGATTGGTATTAACAGACACAAACTGTGCAAAGAAAACATTCCCCACACCTTTACCCCTCAAAACCCAACCCCTTGTCATAGTCGTGTGGGGGTGGCAACAGTCTAGGATTGCCTCGTCAGGCTACACCCTCGGATGAAAGACAAGCTTCTTGCTCAGGCCTAACTCATGGGTGACAGGGAACAACTGTCAAGTAGTCTGGTAGGTCCTCCCATGACAGGCAGGCTGATGTTGAACTTAGACTGGCTAATGAGGCTCTGGTAACATCTATGGGCTGCAACGTAGATTGAGTGACTGGAGAGTGATAGATAAATGCTTCTGTTCAGTCTTCATCACATGCTGTTCATCTAGATCCCAGATCTCTCAGAACTCAACCAAAATGTCAGACTCTGTAGATGATTTACTGGAAATTTTTAATTTAAATATGACCCAAATTATGGATGATATTGCTCCATTCAAAATCAAAAGAGTCAATGATAAGCAGAAAGCACCATGGAAGCAGTACCCGGCTGTTAAACTGCTAAAGAGAGAATGTAGAAAGACTGAAAGAAAATGGCGCAAATCTAAACTTCACATCCATTATCAAATCCATAAAGAGATGCTTTGTAATTATAATTATGAAATTCGTAAAGCAAGACAGTCTTTCTTCTCCAACATCATCAGCAGGAATATGAACAATGCCCGTGTGCTATTTTCAACAGTAGAGAAGTTAACTAATCCCCCACCACAATTAGCACCTGAACTTCTCTCAGTTAATAAATGCAATGAGTTTGCATCCTTTTTCAAAGGTAAAATTGATAAAATACGGCAGAATATTCCTCATAATATATCTCAGTTGCAAAAAATTTAAAAACTGCAATCACCAATGACACAGATAGATAACTTCAACACAATGTCAGAATTTTGTTTAATTGATTATGAGACTCTTGAAAAAACTGTACAAAATCTCAGTTCCTCAACATCTGAATTGGACATTCTGCCCACCAACTTTTTTAAGTCTGTTCTTCATCTTATAATTACAGATGTGCTTCAAATTATAAATACATCCCTGGAGACTGGCGTTGTTCCTGTGTCCCTAAAAAAAGCCGTTGTAAAGCCCCTACTTAAAAAAATAATCTGGATCCTTCAGTATTAAATAACTACAGGCCAATATCAAATTTACCATTCATCAGGAAAATCCTTGAAAAAATTGTCTTCAATCAATTAACTGCCTTCTTGATATCAAACAGCCGTTTTGATAATTTTCAGTCAGGATTTCGTGCCAATCATAGCACTGAAACAGCGCTGATTAAAGTTATAAATGACATACGTCTTAATACTGATGCAGGCAAAACATTGGTCCTGGTATTACTGGACCTCAGTGCAGCTTTTGATACTGTTGATCACAACATTCTGCTATATCGACTTGAACACTGGGTTGGATTGACTGGTAAAGTTATCAATTGGTTAAAATCATACTTAAAAGATAGAAGCTTCTTTGTTACCCTGGGAAATTGTTCCTCAACGTCAATGTCCTTGACCTGTGGTGTCCCCCAGGGGTCGATTCTTGGACCATTACTTTTCAACCTTTATATGCTCCCACTTGGGCAAATTATCAATAAAAATTCAATTTTGTATCACTGCTATGCAGATGACACCCAAATTTATTTTGCTCTATCACCTAATGATTATGCCCCCCTTGAATATCTCTACCAGTGTATCGATCAGATCAATAGCTGGATGTCACAAAATTTTCTTCAGCTGAACACAGATAAAACAGAAGTAATTCTATTTGGAAAAAAAGATGAAAGACTCAGGATTACCACTATTCTTGACACAAAAGGGATTAAAACTAAAGAAATGGTTAAAAATCTTGGTGTTTTCATTGACAGCGAGCTAAACTTTGACAGTCACATGAAAGCAATCACTAAAACGGCATTTTATCACCTAAAAAACATTTCCAAACTAAGAGGACTTATGTCAAAAAATGATCTGGAAAAACTAATACATGCCTTCATCTCTAGTAGGGTTGATTACTGCAATGGCCTTTTCACAGGCCTGCCAAAAAAGACCATCAAACGACTTCAGCTGGTTCAAAATGCAGCGGCGAGGGTTCTCACACGAACAAAAAGAACAGAGCACATTACTCCAATTCTAAGGTCCCTTCACTGGCTTCCAGTAAGCTACAGAATTGACTTTAAAGCATTGCTGCTGGTATACAAATCTCTAAATGGTACAGGGCCCAATTACCTCTCTGATATGTTGCAGCGGCCTAACCCAATCAGATCTACCAGATCGAAACAGAAAAATTTACTATTAAAACCAGTTGTTAAAACAAAGTATGGTGAAGCAGCTTTTAGCTACTATGCAGTACAGCTATGGAACCAACTGCCTGAGGACATTAAAAATGCTCCTGCTGTTGGCAGCTTCAAATCTAGGTTAAAGACCAAGCTGTTTCAGATGCTTTCTGTTAAATAATTAATATTGTCTTTACATTTTTTATAATCTTTACTTTCTCTGCATGTTTTAAATTTACTTTAACTTTATTCTATTTATTTCTTTATTCTATTCTGCTGGTTTCTTTTTTCTCCTCCTATTTGAACTACTACTTCATTTTATTATTTTATTTCTACTATTGTTTAATTCTTATTTTCTTTTAATTCTTTTAATTAATTGTTTTAGAATAAAAATACAATTATTTTATGTAATTTTATTTCTCTATTGTTTACTGTTTTTACTTCTGTAAAGCACATTGAACTGCCATTGTGTATGAAATGTGCTATATAAATAAACTTGCCTTGCCTTAGATCCCGCTTAGAGTTGAGCATTGAATAGGGGCATAGTACTTGCCAGTGCACCCTGAAATTTTCTGCCGGCAAATGAAAAGACAATGGACGACAAGAACAGTGATAGAACCGCCACTAAAAGTCAGCAGTGGTAGCATGGTTGTGGAAAGCTGTGGTAGTCCAGAGTGCTGAAATAAATAACAGTACAACATTAAACTGGAGCAACCCGTTACAGAGTCGTGTGCCTGATATATGGCCAACTACAACTCATTCTCAAAACAAAAAGATCCATCAACATAGCCACCTTCAATATTAGAACTGGAAAAGATAACTGGAGAATACAAGCAGTTGTTCAATGAACAAGTATAACATCGGTGTAATAGCAATTAAAGGACATAGATGAGTTCATGCTGAGACCATACAGACAACCATCTTGTGATAACCTCTTCTGCTTGGAGAAATAGAGCCCAGGCTGCGGTCAGAGGAGTTGGGTTCATCATTAACCGGACTGCTGAGGAAGTGTTGTCTGAAGTCACCAGCATTTCAAATCATATTCTGAAAGCTTCCCTTGTGGGTAGCTTCAATTCACAATAGTTTCTGCCTACTCACCAACCAATTAGAGGCAAAACTTGTCAGAAATGGAGCAGTTCTACAATCAGTTAAGAAGTACTATTGATGGGACACCAAAACACAACTTTTTAGTCTTACTCATTGATTGGAATGCAAAAGTTAGTGCTTGTCACGTAAGATATTCCCATGGTACTCGCACTAATGAAAATGGAACTCATCTAATCGACTTAGCCTATGAGATTCTCTTTGTATAACAAATACCATGTTTGAAAAGAGAATGGGAAAAAGATGGAATTTTGAAGACCCAAAGAGTAATCAATATCAACTAGACTACATCTTAAACTCTAAATGGAAGAATAGCGTCATAAATTCTGAAGCATATTCTTCCTTTGCTTCAGTTGGTTCAGCTCATCAAATAGTTACAAGTAAGATTCGACTTTCTCTAAGGGCCACTAAAGTACCTACACCCAAGAAGCGTTGTGATTGGAAAATACTTAGGTACAATGCCAAAGTCCGGTCCAATTTTTCTATTGAGTTGTGGAACCGGTTAGATGAGCTCTATGACGAAAACACCTCTGTATCATAACAATATGATGCATTAATCAAAGCAAAAGACCATGCAGCAGCTATTACACTACCACTAGCTCATAGAACAAAAGTTGCAAAACATGCAAAACATGCATCCTTGCTTCCTTCTATCGTGGAAGCAAGGAAAAGGGTAGAACAACTCACTAAAAAGTATAACATTTGTAAATCTCGCATCATTAGAAAATGCTTGCAAGATGCCAAACATCAGCTGAATCAAGCATCTCTCCAGTTGGAAGAAGAAACATTGAAACTGCAAGTTGCAGAGACAGAGAGTGAGTTCCCAGCAAACAACACAGCAAAAGCCTGGAAAATCTTCAACACAATCACTAACAAGAAATCTACTCAAATAAACAAAACAACTGAAGAAAGGAAACCGCAGTGGTTTAATCATTTTGAAAAGCTTTTGGAACTCCTGACACTAACCCACCATCCTGTGATATAGAAACTATGCTACAGAATGTTGATGTAAGTGATAGTCATTTCACACTCGAGGATGTCAAAGAAGCTAATCATGCTACCTATGATCACCTAAAACAACATCAGATTTTCACACAAGTCCTAAAAGTAGATAAAGAGAACCCAGTTAAACAAATGAGACAAAAATATTATACTTGGTCATTTATTTATTGAGGAAAATGATCCAATATTACATATCTGTGAGTGGCAAAAGTATGTGAACCTCTAGGATTAGCAGTTAATTTGAAGGTGAAATTATAGTCAGTTGTTTTCAATCAACGGGATGACAAATCAGGTGTGAGTGGGCACCCTGTTTTATTTAAAGAACAGGGATCTATCAAAGTCTGATCTTCACAACACATGTTTGTGGAAGTGTCTCATGGCACAAACAAAGGAGATTTCTGAGGACCTCAGAAAAAGCGTTGTTGATGCTCATCAGGCTGGAAAAGGTTACAAAACCATCTCTAAAGAGTTTGGACTCCACCAATCCACAGTCAGACAAATTGTCTACAAATGGGGGAAATTCAAGACCATTGTTACCCTCCCCAGGAGAGGTCGACCAACAAAGGTCACTCCCAGAGCAAGGCGTGTAATAGTCGGTGAGGTCACAAAGGACCCCAGGGTAACTTCTAAGCAACTGAAGGCCTCTCTCACATTGGCTAATGTTCATGAGTCCACCATCAGGAGAACACTGAACAACAATGGTGTGCATCGCTGGGTTGCAAGGAGAAAGCCACTGCTCTCCAAAAAGAACATTGCTGCTCATCTGCAGTTTGCTAAAGATCACATGGACAAGCCAAAAAGCTATTGGAAAAAAGTTATATGGATGGATGAGACCAAAATAGAACTTTTTGGTTTAAATGAGAAGAGTTATATTTGGAGAAAGGAAAACACTGCATTCCAGCATAAGAACCTTATCCCATCTGTGAAACATGGTGGTGGTAGTATCATGGTTTGGGCCTGTTTTGCTGCATCTGGGCCAGGACGGCTTGCCATCATTGATGGAACAATGAATTCTGAATTATACCAGCGAATTCTAAAGGAAATTGTCAGGACATCTGTCCATGAACTGAATCTCAAGAGAAGGTGGGTCATGCAGCAAGACAATGACCCTAAGCACACAAGTCGTTCTACCAAAGAATGGTTAAAGAAGAATAAAAGTTAATCGCGGCGCTCCAGCGGAGCACCATACCTAAGAAAAAATGGCAAACCCATCGAGTTGATTTTTTGTGGTTTGTCCGTGTACGTGTACCACCAGTCATACACACCGCCTAGTGGCCAGTGTTAGTAATTACCAGTCATATACACCGCCTAGTGGTCAGTGTTAGTAATTACCAGTCATACACACCACCTAGTGGTCAATGCTAGCCAGTGAAGAAATAAAACAAAAGAGGCTGGCTATGATATAAGAAAATTCTACAACCCAGAAACAGATGGGAGCTCCGCTTTTAGGCAGTGCCTGTTGTGGAAGGACCTGAAGCGAGCAGTTCATGTGAGGAAACCCACCAACACTTCAGAGTTGAAGCTGTTCTGTACAGAGGAATGGGCTAAAATTCCTCCAAGCCGGTGTGCAGGACTGATCAACAGTTACCGGAAACGTTTAGTTGCAGTTATTGCTGCACAAGGGGGTCACACCAGATACTGAAAGCAAAGGTTCACATACTTTTGCCACTCACAGATATGTAATATTGGATCATTTTCCTCAATAAATAAATGACCAAAGTATAATATTTTGTCTCATTTGTTTAACTGGGTTCTCTTTATCTACTTTTAGGACTTGTGTGAAAATCTGATGTTGTTTTAGGTCATATTTATGCAGAAATATAGAAAATCTAAAGGGTTCACAAACTTTCAAGCACCACTGTATGCACTTCATCAAGCTATTCAAGGCAGAGAAGAGGAGCTTGTTTTCCCTCTACATCCAAGGAGAAGCCGGAGAATAGCAGCAAAGTCCCTCTGCAACCTAAATTTTGCTGACTACGTAGTATTACTCGCAAATGAAGTGGAGTAAGCACACAGTCTACTACACAGTGTTGAGAATGAATGTAAAAAAGTTGGTTTAAAGCTGAATGCTAGCAAAACAAAAGCCATGTTTTTCAATGTTGATGTCGAACCCCTCCACACTCTTGATGGTGAAGAAACCAGACAAGCGTTAACCGAGTCTGGTGACCAAGATTTTACATATCTTGGAAACTGGTGTGACCAAGAAAAGGATATTTCTACTAGGAAAGAGCTAGCTTGGAAATCTTTACATAAAATGAAGAAACTGTAGAAGAGTGACCTTTCAAACTCAATCAAGCTACAACAGAAACCATCCTACTCTATGGTTGTGCCGCCTGGTCACTAACACAAGAGGAAAAAATAAAAATCACTCAATGGCACGTATACACGCATGCGAAGAATGGTGTACAACATCAACTGGACAGACAAAGTTAATAACACAGCACTTTACAGCAGCTTGAGCAGAATTTCAGAAGTTATCAGGGAATGATGTCTAAAACTTGCTGGGTCATACATCATCTCCTGCACACCTCACAGTTACCTGGCTACCAACCCATGGCTACGCTGAGAAAGGATGACCACCATCAACTTTTGTAGACACTCTTCTCTGTGACACTGACATCAACAATGTCAGTGAATTAGAAACCCGCATGAAAGACAGAGTGGTTTGGCGTCAATTGTCTCACTGTCGAGACAAATGACACCAACCGGAACGGGAAAAAATGGAACGGAACACCAGTACACCACCTCCACCAGCCTGTACTGTTGACACAAGGCAGGTTGGGTCCATGGAGTCATGCTGTTGGTGCCAAATTCTGACTCTACCATCTGTTTGCCACTGCAGAAATCCAGACACATCAGACCAGGCTATATTTTTTCCACTCTTCAAGGTGTACAGCTTTGTGAGCCTTTACCCACCGCAGCTGAGCTCAGCTTTCTGTTCTTGGCTGACTTAAGTGGAACCTGACATGGTTTTTCTGCTGTTGTAGCCCATCCACCTCAAGGTTCAATATGTTGTACAGTCTGAGATGCTTTTCTGCTCACCACAATTGTACAGAGTGGTCATCTTAGTTACTGTAACCTTTCTGTCAGCTTGAACCAGTCTGGTTGACCTCTTTCATCAACAAGGCGTTTCCATCCGCAGAACTGCCGCGCACTCTTTTTTTTTTTTCCTTTATTGCACCATTCTGAACAAACTCTTGAGATTGTTGTGCATGAAAATCCCAGGAGATCAGCAGTTATAGAAATACTCAAACCAGCCCCTCTGGCACCAGTCATGCCATGGCAAAAAAAAAAATCCCTGAGATCACATTATTTCCTCATTCTGTGAGCATTACCCGAAGCTGCTGGCCTGTATCTGCATGATTTTAAGAATTACACTGCTGCTACATGATTGGCTGATCTGATAATGACATGAATGAGTCAGTGTGCAGGTGTTCCTAATAAAGTGCTCCCAGTAAGTGTCGATCAGTAATTAAACTAAGAGCTTGGTTGAAAATGAATACAATGACATGCAGGATCTTCATAAAACAGATAGAATTTATATACTCGTTATGATTAAGTGAAATGACCAAACTAAACAGCCTTGAGAAATGAAACTGAACTTTCCCAGTCAGAGAAGAGAAACAAATGTACAGTAAAGATGAAAAAGCAACAGCTTCCCCTTCTGCTTTAAGTGACTACGAGTTGACAGAAACATGTAATTTCCCAGGAAGGAAAAAAATAACAGTTTCTTGTTCCTCTCAACAGAGTTCTCCAATTCAGGAAAAAACACTGCATGTTAGTAAGTGATGTACAGTACGTATTTGTATCTGGTTTCACATTCATCTCCGTGTAACATATTCAAGTAAACATGCCCCAAATACAGAAAATATATATTATATGCATTTATAAATAAAACCGGTAAATCATACTGGTCTATTCTCATTGGTGTAATACATCAAAAGATATCAGTCTACTGCAAAGCTACAGTGGCATGCAAAAGTTTGGGCACCCTTGCTGAGTTAAAATGTCTGTTACTGTGAATAGTTAAGATTTGTGAATTATATTTTCTTTGCACAATTGCAGAGTGAAAAAAGGAAAGGAACACCTTTCGGAAAGGGCACCCCAATACATTTGGAGTTCTCAGATAACTTTTACCAAAGTTCCAGACCTTAATTAAAGTGCCATTCCACCATTGGATGTATTCTTTGGCATAAAATACAATATATTTTATGACAACATGACTAGACAGAGAAATCTTTTAGCTTCAAAATGATATATCAAACATAATTTTTTGACAACGACAAGTATATTAATTTTGCGACCAAAGTCACCTACCCTTTTAATTTCCGCGCGGGAGTGAAACGTGATGTCATCGGCAGGTTCCCCTTCTTGTGTACCACGTCACGTGTGACGTGGCACAGATTATCAGCAATGGCGGATAGAACGCGATTTCCACTTGTCGATTGCTGTGCCGATATTCACCATCGACCGTCTCCTTTGGGCATCACTTGCTATTTTCCTTCGCTTCTTTTCCGAAGCTGACAATCGCGTTCTATCCGCCATTGCTGATAATCTGTGCCACGTCACACGTGACGTGGTACACAAGAAGCGGAACCTGCCGATGACATCACGTTTCACTACTGCGCGGAAATTAAAAGGGTAGGTGACTTTGGTCGCAAAATTAATATACTTGTCGTTGTCAAAAAATTACGTTTGATATATCATTTTGAAGCTAAAAGATTTCTCTGTCTAGTCATGTTGTCATAAAATGTATTGTATTTTATGCCAAAAAAATACATCCAATGGTGGAATGGCACTTTAATTAGCTTATTGAGCTATGGCTTGTAAACAGTCATCATTACGAAAGGCCAGGTGATGCAGATTTCAAACTGTATAAAATTCTCTGACTCCTCAAACTCGTCTGTAAAATCAACAGCCATGGGCTCCTCCAAGCAACTCCCTAGCATTCTGAAAAATAAAATAACTGATGCTCACAAAGCAGGAGAAGGCTACAAGAAGATAGCGAAGCGTTTTCAGGTAGCCGTTTCCTCAGATCGTAATGTTAAGAAATGAAGGTTAACAGGAACAGTGGAGGTCAAGGTGAAATCTGGAAGACCAAGAAAACTTTCTGAAAGAACTGCTCGTTGGATTGCTAGAAAGGCAAATAAAAACTCCCGTTTGACTGCAAAAGACCTTCAGGAAGATTTAACAGACTCTGGAGTGGTGGTGGTGCACTGTTCTACTGTGCAGCGACACCTGAACAAATATGACCTTCATGGTAGAGTTAGCAGAAGAAAACCTTTCCTGCATCCTAGCCACAAAATTCAACATCTGAAGTTTGCAAATGAACATCTAAACAAGCCTGATGCATTTTGGAAACAAGTCCTCTGGACTGATGAAATCAAAATAGAACATTTTTGGCCACAATGTGCAAAGGTATGTTTGGAGAGGGAAAAAAAAAGGGTCATGAATTCCAGGAAGACAACACCTCTCCAACTATTAAGCATGGGGGTGGATTGATCATGCTTTGTGGTTGTGTTGCAGCCAGTGGTACAAGGAACATTTCATTAGTAGAGGGAAGAATGGATTTGAATAAATACCAGCAAATTCCGGAAGCAAACATCACACCATCTGTAAAAAAGTTGAAGTTAAAAAGAGGATGGGTCCTACAACAAGACAATGATCCGAAACACACCTCAAAATCTACAATGGAATACTTCAAGAGGCACAAGCTGAAGGTTTTGCCATGGCCCTCACAGTCCCCCCCACCCCGACCTGAACATCACTGAAAACCTGTGGATAGATCTCAAAAGAGCAGCGCATGCAAGAAGGCCCAAGAATCTTGCAGAACTAGAAGCCTTCTGTATGGATGAATGGGCAAAAATCCCCCAAGTAAGAACTGAAAAATTCCGCTAGCTACAAAAAAAAGTGTTTACAAGCTGTGATACTTGCCAAAGGAGGTGTTACTAAGTACTGACCATGTTGGGTGCCCAAGCTTTTTCTTCATAAAAATGTAATCTTGCCAAAAACATCTTACCTTTATGCCTTTTGGCGATCAGTTCATCTTTTGCTCACTTAACTATTCACAGTAACAGACATTTTAAGAAAGGGTGCCCAAACTTTTGCATGCCACTGTATGTTAATCAGCGTTACATTAACACAGTGTATCCATGAGCAATAAGTGCTAAAACAAACATTAGGCACGCGCATTAATAACTAAAGAGAGAGCAATACAACAGAGCATATACATGGAGGTATTGTGTTTTCACCATAATATTATATAGTTTACTGGTCACTGCTGAGGTCTGATGAAATTGTGGAATAAAATGATAAATTATTAAATATTTAAATTAAAAAAGTAATTAATTTACTAAGGCTAGCAATGTCAAAATAAATACATATAATAGTACGTGCTACTTAATAACAGATACAGTTAGTAAAATTAGCTTCACAGTGGTCTAAAGTGATCTACTTCTTGCTCTTTAGGAATCTCCACCAGTCAGACTGCCTCTCTCCTGCTGATCTGACACACAGCTGTGAAACGCAGGACTGCGATTAAATTCACTGATCCCAGGTCAGCAGTGAGGTTCCTGAAGCTGCTTTTCTCACTGCATCAGACAGCTGCCACTGGGGAGGAAGTCGTGAACGTACGTGACCACGGCTTTGGACAGATAGGTCATAGAGCCGTAGCTGCCACTGGGGGCACTGTCGTAGAAGTAGCTGCAGATTCCTGTGGCAGGATCTTTCTCCAGGAAAAACTCATTGGCCCCGCTCGATTTCTGCAACAGGAATATACTGGTTGACTTATAAGCCGATGGTGAAATGAATATGTTCACTATTCGGAGGCATTAATCTGTTCAACTGGCTGGAGAATTTACTCCAAGCTGTTCATGAGATTATGATGTGATTTTTACTCTAAGCTGTTAACAACATCAGTTTTTAAAATGTCTCTGAAGACAATTTGTCAGTTTAAACTTTCTCACTAACTACAGCATGCACAATTACAGCTGATCAACTGAAAATACTGTATATTGACTATTGTTGTAATTTCTTTTATCATCATTACAATAAAACTAATACGACTATGCAGAGTATTCTAGCTTGAAACTGGTCTTGCTCTATAAGAAGTTAATATGTTGCTTCTTTCTATAAATAAATGCTTAAAGTAAGCAAAAATATCTGGCAAGCTTGTAATGAGAAAAACAAATGTCGAAAAATAACTAACGACCTTTTATTTGTTCTATTATACATCTGATAACATTTGAAATATTTAATAAATTCATCTTTATTAAAGATATTTTTGCTTGAGTTCACTTTCTGCATTGTACGAAGGCTGGATCACAAATGACTCTTTATTTACTTTGTTGAAGGTTATGTTTTCACCTCCGTTTGTTTGTTTGTCTGTCTGTTCCCAATGTAACTCAAAAAAGTACTGAATGGATTTTGATGAAATTTTAAGGAAAGCTGAGCCATGGGCCAAGGAACAATTGATTAGATTTTGTTGCAAATCCGAATATGTGGCTTGGCGGAGGTATGCACTCTACCAAATGCCCTTCTAGTTCAACATGAAGTCACGACATATAACGCAAATGCCTTTATACCCTATATAATACACTGTTGGAGAACAATTTGGGATGTTGTCACACAAGAACATAATTAAGATAACTTCAGTGAAAATTGCAAAAAAAAGATTTTTTTTCCCGACCTATCGTACATAAAACTCAAACTCTCACGGTTACCAGAGGACCAGCCCCTCACTGTAAGGTGGTGTTTACATTAGACCGTATCCGTATCGTTTTCGTCGCGGATGCACTGTCCGTGCACATTAAAACGCCGGAAAATGACTCCACAGGTGGAACAGTTTGAATCCGCCAGGGCCCACATATTCAACCCAGTACGTATCTGATCCGGTGCTGTGTAAACATTGAAGAACGAGGATATGCAGTGCTGAGCCCTAGCTGACGTCGTCATTGGACAACGTCACTGTGACATCCACCTTCCTGATTCGGTGGCGTTGGTCATGCCATGTTGGTCATGTGAATGAGCAATACAGGAAGTGTGTTGGTTACCGTAGCACTAAATGGTCTTGTTGTAATCGCAAAAAACGGCCGTTCTGCGAGGTGAAGAGTGTACCGAACACTGTTAGATCCTTCTAGCATAAACACGAAGGCCATACACGGTGTAAAAAAGGCGTCATTGTAGTACCAGTACCGCCGATAACAGACTGGCATACTTCATTTTTTACAATGACATCCTTCCACTTGCAAGTGGTGAGTGACTTGCGCATGCCCGATATACACTGGGATCATGTGACGTGCCGTCTAATTAGTCATGTGATTAGCGTATCTGTGTATTGGCGTTGCTGTGTGCACGGGGAACGGTTTTGTTGCGGGCACAGAAATTGTGTGTGTGTACGCGAATCGTTTTAAAAACATTAATCTGATGATCCGCTGATTCGAAATAATGTAAACAGGGCCTAATCCTAGCTGTGTAATAGGAGAGAGGCCGAGGGCTACTGAAATGGAGCTCGGCGCTGCCCAACGTGCCTTGTGGCATGAGAAGGACTTTATTGTATATAAAAACTGCCCTTTACAATAAAAGTCTGTTTGACAACAAAATCATGATTTAATCATTATTTCCAAGCAGCATAAATCCTTCCAACCTGGCGACTTGTCCAAGATGTATCCCGCCTCTCACCCATAGTCAGCTGGGATAGGCTCCAGATTGCCTGCGACCCTGCACAGGATAAGCGGCTACAGATAATGGATGGATGGATGGATAAATCCTTCCATTTCTAATGGATCAACTTTCTATTAATTAAATAGTGCTCCCAAGTAATGATGCTGAAAACGTCCAGAAATTGCATCCATCAGGTTCTAAAGGTTGAAGAGGCAGAAAAACGTGATCACATCCACTAAATAACTAGATTTTTGAAAGTCACTGACAGTGTATTACAATGCCAGTGTACAGGTTGTTTAAGCAGCAGCAATATTCTTGTTAAAATGCACATGAGCCCAGAAGTTTGTATCCCTTTTACTTCCTGGATAAAATGTACCTCTATTTTACAGTAATAAAACAGAATTCTTTGTTTCATGTTTTCTGATTGAAACTCTTTAACAAGTGATTTAAATAATACAGGATCTGAGCATGTCAGCTATTATCTTTACTCAAAAAACACAAGTTTCCATCTCACTGACATACTCTAGTATATTTATACAAAATTGCTTCATTGAGGCGTTTAATGTCATTAAACATGCTTACTTTTCCAAGACTCAAGATAAAAAGATTTTAAAAAAGAATTAAAATATATTAAAAAAGCTTTAGAGATATAAATTACCAAAAGTGAAAATCAGGACCAAAGAAACAAACAAACAAACAAAAATCCTGGACAAAAATGGAAAAAAGAATATTTGGAAAAAAAGGAATCCTGTAAAGGTCTATAAAGGGAAATGGAATAAAAATCCACACGTCACATTCAGAAATACTATTTGGATACTTTCAATATTAAGGTCATATCATATACCTTTTTATCAGTTTGTGATAATTATTATTATTTTTTTTTAAATGTCTTCTTGGTTTGATGAAGTCACTAAAAGGGTATGCAAACTTTTGCACTGCGTATGTGTGGAACGTTTCTGCACTGTACCTGGTCCTGCAAGAAGAATTCGTTTGCCATCTGAACAATCCGATCGATGTGAATAATTCCACCGATGCTGGGGATCTCCATATCGGCCAGCAGTGTGAGCACCATGATGGCCTCCACGAGCAGCTGCCGGTACTCGGGCTGAGGAACGTGATTGAGCACGGACTCCACATGCACAGCAAACTTGATCTCTCCCTCTGTCATCTACAACACATGCACAGATGGGCTTGTAAACTTCAGCCTCATCTTACTAACTTATCTTCATGTCAGTTATTCACAATATGGATGCAAAATAGTATACTAAAAATCCCAGTGGGTTATAAAGCGTGTGCAAGCGTTTCCTGTACCTCACGGGTTGTAGAGGAGGGCAAAACGTATCCTGCGATTGAGAGGCCGTGGCATTTCTGCAGGATCTTCCATACTTTCTGGTAGAAACCCATGGGCACTCGATTAATAGCGCCATCCAGGCGACGTCTCCTCAGCCATTGCCCCTGGCGCTCTTCCCACTGCAGACGTGAGTCTCCTGTACCTGTGGGCGACATGACGCCACTGGGGGTCGAAGGACTGCTACACCTCTGCATCACATATGTTGAAACACACACACACACACACACACACACACACGTTTATCTGGGCAAACAATTCAAGAGGAAGGTAAAAATAATGGTGACACCAGATGAAAAGTGGGCCATGTTTTGAAGGGAATAAATGCCAGATTGAAAGTAAATGAGAACATTCATCTCACAAGTAACACTGATTTTTGAACATTCAAGGTTGGGCAACTTGCAGACGTCCTTATTGCCTGGTGTTTCTATTAATTCGTCAACCCACAGCATAAGCAACAAGCATTACTCTGGATACATTTCGTGTCACTTATGCAAAATAAGTGAACTGAGACAAAGCTCATGCATACCATAACCAGTAACAAACTGGAGCAGCTCGCTTTTCATGTCACTAATGCACAATAATAAGCATGAGGCATGACAAAAATGATTACCGTGGAGCGGGGGGATGTGACATTACTGCCAGTGGGATAACCGCCAGTAAAGATCTATGAGACAAAAGCAGAATGTTTGCCAAAGGAATGATGAATCGATGTTGTAACGTGAAAGCTCCTTCAACATCCAACATCTATCTGCAACGAACTCAATATTACTTTGCAAACATCAACTTACGATGTCTGAAAACTAAAAGAGAGCAAGGTGGGACCAAATAAATAATGTTCATGGACCGAGATGACTGGTCAAGGTGGAACATGTTAAACAAATAATACTCAGCAGGGTCTATGCCAAGGGTTCTCAAACGTTTTGTAGCCAGGGAACCCTTTATCCGGGAAATATATTCCATAAAGTCCATCAGTGAACATAATCCTTTTATGAACTATTCCAATGTTCATGATTTAAACGTGTACAATAATATTATGCCTATGTATTAGAGCTATCAAGCTTTTTATTCCTTTTTAGGTCCAAGTTGACATCATTTACTGGACTATTTGTTTTGGGTTATTGAGGTTTGGAATAAAAAAAATGAATTCAAATTACTAATATTTGTAAGATCTCAATAATAAGTATAAAAACTTTGAGAATGCAATTTCCATCACTGTAGCTGAAAAAATAAAATAAAATCATAGAACTCCTTGCTATGCTTCAAAAACCCTGGACCCCACATTGAGAACCACTGGTCTATACCAAAGTTTTCAAACTCCAATCTTAGATGGTCGCTTAGAAGCACAGTAATGGAATTAAGAATGGGGTTGGTAGGCGGTAAACTCTGCTGTCTGAATACGCATGCCCAGAATGAAACACTTTCACAAACTCAACCCACGCTGATTGGTCTGGAGTCATCCAGCTGCAAACAAATAATGCCAATGTCATTTAAAATTCACGCAGCACAACATTCTTTAAATATTTACCATTGTGCGTATAGAATTAGCTTTACAGCAGGTTTGTTTCCCCCTCACCTGTTTGATTTCACACTTCAACTTCCTGATGCCTGTGCGTTCGGTTTTGGTAGCTCCTGTGTGTCCGAGCTCATGGATGGAGATGGCTGGACTGGTGGCCATGGACTCAATGGGACGCACTGACACAGAGCAAACCGAGAATAATAACAAGATACCGACAGGAGAGCATATTCAACTTTCCACTGAGGAGAGCCACTATCATTTTTTTAATACAGATCAGCAGTCATCAGACTCACCGCTCCTCTCCACTCCAAACTCTTTACCACTCAAGATGTGATGAAGCAGATTCTTCATGTCTGATGGACTGAGGTTCATCAAACCTTCAGATGCCTCCTCGCCTAACAGGAAGTATGAGAGTGATGATTTATTCAGAGTGTTTCACATTAAACATAAACAAACAAACAAAAAAATTCAACCAACCAAATTCATTCAACATTCAAACAAAATCTGTGAAACAAAGAAATATGCAAACATTCAATCACACAAACACAAACGCACAAACATTCCATCAAACAAACAAATATTCAATCAAAAATACAAACAAAAGCCTAGGTCACAACGGGACGTACGATTTTTTGGCCGTGCGATTTTTGGCGTTTCCCAAATCGCTGCATTTTTTTTGTTCGTGGAGAAAGACGCACGTTGGCCCCAAGTTTGTCTTGCAACCTGAAAAAAACGTAAGCGCCCGTAGAGTTTGTTTGACATGACAAAGAACCTCTGCGGCCGGTCTGCGGCCAGTCTACGGCTCGAAAATCAGCACGTCACACGTGCGCCCTCCATGCGTTTTTTGCACGTAGACCGGCCATAGGAGCACGTACGGCCGGTTGTGACCGAGGCAAAACAAATACATATACTGTACATACAGAGCATTTTAAACAGTTGGCCTTTAAAGGCCCAAATTTGACTTCTAAAAGCCCTGGATTTGAAGTCACAATCTTTCAGTCACTAGCACAGATTTTTTCACTGATGAGCATAATTACCTGAGCACTGGAGGCTACGAGCAAGCTCGGTGGCCATCACCTGCATGATGAGGCCTATCCTCAGGCGCAGCATGTCTCCGAACAGATTCGGCTGGGAGCGCACATACATCGCTAGGTACACCATGATTTCCTGTATGAAGCACAGGAAAGATGATTCACGAGCTAAAGACTTTTTTCTCCATTTTGATTATCTTCTTTATGGACTACAAGAACAAAAAGGACTCAAAAGCTAATAGCTCAGTCTATGTTTATGATCTTCAGTACAGAGCTCTGAACAAGAACCATACCCGAAAGATTCATTTTTAGATTTTTATGGTCTCCTGTAATGGAGTAAAGAAAATAATGGAGTACTAGAATATAAAAGGCCATAACTTCTTTTTTTATGCCCATTATCGATTTTCTATTTTATAGAGCAAATGGGGCTTAAAGTAAGAATAAGAAATCTAAAATGGAGATTTCGTTTCTGATATTGTGCATGTAAGTATATTACTTTTAGCGACATATTAAAGTCTGAGAACATTCCAATTTAGACAAATTTTCACTTAGCCCAAATGTGAAGACATCAAGAGTCAAGTTTATTTTTATAGCGCTTTTAACAGTAGACATTGTCGCAAAGCAACTTCACAGAATTTTAATGACTTTAAACATGAGCTAATTTTATCCCTAATCTACAGTATCCCCAAGGAGCAAGCCTGTGGCGACGGTGGCAAGAAAAAACTCCCTCAGACGACATGAGGAAGAAACCTCAAGAGGAACCAGACTCAAATGGGAACCCATCCTCATTTGGGTGATAACAGATAGCGTGATTATAATATTTTTAACAGTTTTAACATGAAGTCAGTTTCAGTGATGTTATAAACTCTTCATTGATGGAAACTTGAGTGCAAAACTGTTCATGACAACTGCAGTCCTAAAGTTAGCAAGTCAACTGTAGTCCTCAGCCATTTAAAAGCATTACTGTAAGTGTCCAGAGCGTCCTTCAAGTGTGACTTTCAACTGTCCATATGGGGCCATCCTCCACAGGAGCGATGTGATGAGACTCCAACCAGACAAGATGCCAGATGTCATCGGTCAAGACATCTCCAGGGTTCGTTTCTTTAGTTTTGTACCACCGCCAAAAGGCTTATTTATTGTAGCTAACAACTAATGAAAGTCTGTCTCATGCAAAATGTTTGTCAAACACCAAACACGTCTGGACTTCTCATTACATTTAAGTAGGAAATTATATACATTTAGATCTCAGCTTTACCTGGGTAAGTACCGCAATGCTTATATCCTGACCGCTGGCCTCATAGATTAAATTCTTCAGTTCTTCAGGTGGGAGAGGACTAAAAGAAAGGATAAAAATGGCTCAATTAACTGGTAGAATAAGAAAAGAGAAACATTAAGGATTAGTCTCCATAAAGATCTTTCACGGGCAAGATAGCGGGAAGAAGTGCACACTGACACAGTGATGATTTTCTCCCTTGGCTCTGGAGGAAGACCCACTGTCAGCTGCTTTTGATGCGAGATCAGATCAGTACAGGCCTGAGGAGGAAACACAGGCTAGTTTTAACAAGCCGAGGCAGTTGTCGTGTAATAGGCAAGACTTAGTTAACAGGTACAAACTGGTCACAACTAAATATCTTACCTCAGCTAAAACCTCCACCTTCTTCTTCAAGATGCCCGAGATGTACCGAATAAGTCCCCACTCTTTGCACACTCCCGCCTTGACGTACAGCTCCTCAAGCAGAGTACGCACTGTGACGCCTTTCTGCCCTGATATATTCACCATCCACTCTGCACCTCTGACCATCCCCAGAATCAGACCATCAGAAAACCAGACAAATTCATTTAATTAGCACAGAGTAAAACAGATTAGCATGCGAATCATTCTATAATTAGAACTGTTCATATAAACGTGTGAATGCCTACTTCATAGCGTAGAGGATATAAAGAATATCAGCCTGGTCCTGTAACGTGGGGCATTCCTTCAGGTGATTCACGAGTGCAGTAAAGTCTGTGTTGCCTTGAGCATCACGGGGCAGGTGAAGGTCTGGAGCAGGATCCTAGTCAAGCATTTTTACACCTCCAAAAATTAATTAGTGGCAACAACTTCCAGAAATCTCATCTCATCTCATTATCTCTAGCCGCTTTATCCTGTTCTACAGGGTCGCGGCCAAGCTGGAGCCTATCCCAGCTGACTACGGGCGAGAGGCGGGGTACACCCTGGACAAGTCGCCAGGTCATCACAGGGCTGACACATAGACACAGACAACCATTCACACTCACATTCACACCTACGGTCAATTTAGAGTCACCAGTTAACCTAACCTGCATGTCTTTGGACTGTGGGGGAAACCGGAGCACCCGGAGGAAACCCACGCGGACACGGGGAGAACATGCAAACTCCGCACAGAAAGGCCCTCGCCGGCCACGGGGCTCGAACCCGGACCTTCTTGCTGTGAGGCGACAGCGCTAACCACTACACCACCGTGCCGCCCACTTCCAGAAATGTTTTACACAATTCTCAGTGACACTCAATGTTTAGTATTAGTGGGAAGGGATACCTTTTCATGCACAATAGTGTCTAGAGTTTACTCAGAATGGTGCGATAAAGGAAAAAAAAAAAGTGAGCGGCAATTTGGAAAAGCCTTGTTGATGAAAGAGGTCAATGGAGAATGGTTAGACTGGTTCAAGCTGACAGAAAGGTTATAGTAACTCAGATAATCACGGTGTACAAATGTGGTGAGCAGAAAAGCATCTCCGACTGCACAACATGTTGAATCTTGAGGTGGATAGGCTACAACAGCACAAAAACCATATCGGGTTCTACTTCCGTCAGCAAAGAACAGAAAGCTGAGGCTGCAATGGGTAAAGGCTTACCAAAACTGACTAGCTGAAGACTGGACAAATATTGCCTAGTCTGAAGAACCTCGATTTCTGCTGAGGCACACCGATGGTAGAGTCAGAATTTGGCACCAACAGCATGACTCCATGGACCCAACCTGTCTTGTGTCAACAGCCTAGGGTGGTGGAGGCGGTGTAATGGTGTGGGGAATGTTTGGTTTTTTTTTTCCACACACTTTGGGCCTGTTAATACCAATCAATCAACGCTTGAACGCCACAGCCTATTTGTTGATGACCATGTGCATCCCTTTATGGCCACAATTTACCATCTTCTAATGGCTACTTCCAGCATGATAATGCACCATGTCACAAAGCAAAAGTCGTCTCAAACTGGTTTCATGACCATGACAATGAGTTCGGTGTTCTTCAGTGGCCTTCCCAGTCACCAGATCTTAATCCAACAAAACACTTTTGGGATGTGGTAGAACAGGAAATTTGCATCAAGAAAGTGCTCCTGAAAAATCTGAGGAATTACGTGATGCAATCATGGCAACATGGACCAGAAACTCAAAGGAATGTTTCCAACATCTTGTGGAATCCATGGCATGAAGGACTGAGGCTGTTCTGAGAGAAAAGGGAGGATCTACACAATTTTAGTATCTAGTGCTCCTAATAAACTGCTCAGGTGAGTATATTAGCTGCAGGGGGGTTTACCAACAAGAGGGATTCATAAAAGACTCTAGTAATAATGACATTACCCCACCTCCCCATTTCAAACTACCTCAAACTGAACATTTTTTTAATTTGTAGATTGTTGACCAGAATTCTGATGTCAAGTATTTTTGACTTGCCTTGTGGTGTTGTTGAGGATGTGGGAGTTCCAGCAGGTTCAAAGACTTCCTGTGTTTGTTCATGATGGGAACCACAGGTAAATACATAGACGCCTCTGAAAAGCACACAAAATTGTGTCTGAACTGGCAGGGGGGCATTAGTGAGAGAGCAACACTTGAAATAAACCCACTGCACAAAAGCATACAGCATGTTCTGTCTTGTTATATTCACTCTACTTTTTTAATGAACAGAGAATCCCACTGAGAATGTTTTTCAATTATAGGATATGAAAATCCAACCACATAACGAGCGAGACAATATTAAGCTCGTATTTAAAAGCCATTTTAATATGCTAAAAGGATATCAGTGGATAAACAAGGGAGCGATAATGGTCTTGATAGGCAACATTTAAGGCTTACTAGGCATGTTATGGCCCTGAACCTGAGCCATGAGCGTCAGGATGTCCCTGGTGGTGTGCTCAGCGCTGAAAACATGGTGCTGCCCCTTCTGGATGGGAGGGAGATGCGAGTTTGTGGTTGTGCTCTGCAGGAAGTGGGCGAAGTACTGGTCGAGCACATCTTTGGAACCTCCTAAAAAGGAAAAGCAATAATAAAAATGACTCCAAACCTTTCTCTGGAGGAAAAGTATCACTGGGATTAATAGACACTGTCACGTTCATAGGGCATAAAACCTGGTTGTCCATAACAAAAAGATGTTAATGGCAAGATCTTCATATCATTTTAAACTGAGGATATTTTTTCACATAAATGAGATAACTCTCATAGATTTAATGCAAAACCATTAAAGCCAAATCTGCAAGGGCTGGACAGATACAAATACCTGACCAACATCACAAGTCAGTATATGTGTGAGCCACTGGATTGTAAATACGTTTTTTGTGGGGATAGCCGGCATATGACATACTGTATCACAACTCTAATATGGAAACTTCAAAGTCCAGAACCTTTTGCTGTTTCATCTATCTCCTATTAATATAACTGGTCGCTATCTTTTAAGGATGTAAACAAATATTAATAGGATTAGTTAGATTTATAATCGATACCTTTTTTTTTTGCTTTTAAAGAAATCTTACCAGAAAGACTCACAGGGCAACTGATTGACATTAGACATGTGTATCGGGAGCCCACACAACAAAAAGGTCTTTACTTTCATAGACGCGCAATTCATCTCATTATCTCTAGCCGCTTTATCCTTCTACAGGGTCGCAGGCAAGCTGGAGCCTATCCCAGCTGACTACGGGCGAAAGGCGGGGTACACCCTGGACAAGTCGCCAGGTCATCACAGGGCCGACACATAGACACAGACAACCATTCACACTCACATTCACACCTACGGTCAATTTAGAGTCACCAGTTAACCTAACCTGCATGTCTTTGGACTGTGGGGGAAACCGGAGCACCCGGAGGAAACCCACACGGACACGGGGAGAACATGCAAACTCCACACAGAAAGGCCCTCGCTGGCCCCGGGGCTCGAACCCAGGACCTTCTTGCTGTGAGGCGACAGTGCTAACCACTACACCACCGTGCCGCCCGACGCGCAATTCACTTTTCAGAATTTGAAGCTGGGTGGCACGGTGGTGTAGTGGTTAACGCTGTCACCTCACAGCAAGAAGGTCCGGGTTCGAGCCCCGGGGCCGGCGAGGGCCTTTCTGTGCGGAGTTTGCATGTTCTCCCCGTGTCCGCGTGGGTTTCTTCCGGGTGCTCCGGTTTCCCCCACAGTCCAAAGACATGCAGGTTAGGTTAACTGGTGACTCTAAATTGACCGTAGGTGTGAATGTGAGTGTGAATGGTTGTCTGTGTCTATGTGTCAGCCCTGTGATGACCTGGCGACTTGTCCAGGGTGTACCCCGCCTTTCGCCCGTAGTCAGCTGGGATAGGCTCCAGCTTGCCTGTGACCCTGTAGGACAGGATAAAGCGGCTAGAGATAATGAGATGAGAAATTTGAAGCTCAAATAAAGACCACGTTTATTAATATGAACTGATCTTTAAGAACTGCCTGGTGATTATGGTTTTCGCTTGTAGTTTACTCTCGAACCAAATAAATTTGTAAAAAAAAATAAAGAAATAAAATTAATTTTTTTTTTTTTTTTTAAGTGAGGGACAAAGTTATAATGGCGCAGTCATGACACCAAAAGTCCAGAGTAATATGAGGAACTGTCTGAGCCAGAATTCAGAGATAATGCTGCTTGTGTTTCTACCCCCCCCCCCCCCCACAGTGTTTTAGTGTTTCCATGGCAGAATGATAGGCTAGATATTTACCTTCTGGTTTAGGCCATGCCTACTTTGGGTTTAAATCTGAATACAGCCACATATATGAACATCTGGAACACTAGATTGATGGCGTCATTGTGTTCCAATAAAATTGACACTGGAGAGAAAGTCATTATTCGTCTCTCCTTATTGCTTGCAACCAAAAATATCTTCTTGTTGTTGGAAAAAGGGGTGTGATGTGATTGAAAGATTTGTTTGAACTCACACATTAAGAAATACAATGAATTATTATTATACATACAGGACACTTTTTCCATGGAATAAAAACATGTATTCTATTCTCTGCTAGCAGGTTCCATTCGTTTGGTTTCACAGCATGCACTATTGTTAGCATATTGTTTATCCTATGTGTATTATGTCACGCTACCCAATGGAGAACGAGCGTTGAATATGGTTTATGATATTGCATGGTCGTCAAGACAACATGACGTCACACATCGGAGCTGATGCGAATATCCAACGAGCGAGTTTTCGACTGCGCATGTGCAGAAGCATTTCTTTGTTCACCCGGAAAAAGAAAGATGCATTGAACACCCAAAAGGCTGCCAAAACTTCATTATATATTCTTCATGCATATTTACAAGAGAAAAAAAACATACCAACAGGCATCAAAAAACTGGAAAAGAGACAAGTCGGAGACGTAGAACTTCACACTAGCAAGCGACTGTGACAAATTGTAAACAAACATGGCTGCCAGGTTAGCGCCGTTAAATACGGAAGATTTTGAGAGAATTTTGAAAGAAAAAGACGCGTTGAACACCCAAAAGGAATGTGTATGTATAATATAATAATATTGGCACAGCAGCTTATGGAAACAATCACAACCGAAATGAATAAATTAAAAAGGTGGTTTAATGTAAACAAATTGTCATTGAATTTGAGTAAAACAAAGATTATGTTATTTGGAAAATATAAGTTGAACCCTCAAGTTGAATTGAAAATTGACAACATAACCAAAGAAAGAGTTTATGAAATAAAATTTCTGGGTGTGATTGTTGATCATAAAATCTGCTGGAAGCCACATATTAATCATGTTAAAGCAAAAATAGCAAAGATTACTGCAATTTTGGGGAAATCAAGACACATTATGGACTATAAATCACTACATACTCTGTATAATGCACTCATACTTCCATATCTGAGTTACTGTGTGGAGATATGGGGTAATACCTACAAATCTAACCCACAGCCGTTATGCACATTACAAAAAAGAGCAATAAGAATCGTCAATAATACGGGATATCTTGAGCATACAAACGCATTATTCGTAAAAGCACACACTCTGAAATTCACTGATCTGGTTAAAACACAAGACTGCACAAATTATATATAAAGCAAGACATAACCTTCTTCCGGGTGAGGTACAAAATACGTTTATGGAAAGGCAGGGTGGGTATAACCTGAGAGGGGAAATGAATTTTAAGAGAGTAAATGTTAGAACAACTATGAAAAGTACAACCCCAATTCCAAAAAAGTTGGGACAAAGTACAAATTGTAAATAAAAACGGAATGCAATAATTTACAAATCTCAAAAACTGATATTGTATTCACAATAGAACATAGACAACATATCAAATGTCGAAAGTGAGACATTTTGAAATTTCATGCCAAATATTGGCTCATTTGAAATTTCATGACAGCAACACATCTCAAAAAAGTTGGGACAGGGGCAATAAGAGGCTGGAAAAGTTAAAGGTACAAAAAAGGAACAGCTGGAGGACCAAATTGCAACTCATTAGGTCAATTGGCAATAGGTCATTAACATGACTGGGTATAAAAAGAGCATCTTGGAGTGGCAGCGGCTCTCAGAAGTAAAGATGGGAAGAGGATCACCAATCCCCCTAATTCTGCGCCGACAAATAGTGGAGCAATATCAGAAAGGAGTTCGACAGTGTAAAATTGCAAAGAGTTTGAACATATCATCATCTACAGTGCATAATATCATCAAAAGATTCAGAGAATCTGGAAGAATCTCTGTGCGTAAGGGTCAAGGCCGGAAAACCATACTGGGTGCCCGTGATCTTCGGGCCCTTAGACGGCACTGCATCACATACAGGCATGCTTCTGTATTGGAAATCACAAAATGGGCTCAGGAATATTTCCAGAGAACATTATCTGTGAACACAATTCACCGTGCCATCCGCCGTTGCCAGCTAAAACTCTATAGTTCAAAGAAGAAGCCGTATCTAAACATGATCCAGAAGTGCAGACGTCTTCTCTAGGCCAAGGCTCATTTAAAATGGACTGTGGCAAAGTGGAAAACTGTTCTGTGGTCAGACAAATCAAAATTTGAAGTTCTTCATGGAAATCAGGGACGCCGTGTCATTCGGAATAAAGAGGAGAAGGACGACCCGAGTTGTTATCAGCGCTCAGTTCAGAAGCCTGCATCTCTGATGGTATGGGGTGGCATTAGTGCGTGTGGCATGGGCAACTTACACATCTGGAAAGACACCATCAATGCTGAAAGGTATATCCAGGTTCTAGAGCAACATATGCTCCCATCCAGACGACGTCTCTTTCAGGGAAGACCTTGCATTTTCCAACATGACAATGCCAAACCACATACTGCATCAATTACAGCATCATGGCTGCATAGAAGAAGGGTCCGGGTACTGAACTGGCCAGCCTGCAGTCCAGATCTTTCACCCATAGAAAACATTTGGCGCATCATAAAACAGAAGATACGACAAAAAAGACCTAAGACAGTTGAGCAACTAGAATCCTACATTAGACAAGAATGGGTTAACATTCCTATCCCTAAACTTGAGCAGCTTGTCTCCTCAGTCCCCAGATGTTTACAGACTGTTGTAAAGAGAAAAGGGGATGTCTCACAGTGGTAAACATGGCCTTGTCCCAACTTTTTTGAGATGTGTTGTTGTCATGACATTTAAAATCACCTAATTTTTCTCTTTAAATGATACATTTTCTCAGTTTAAACATTTGATATGTCATCTATGTTCTATTCTGAATAAAATATGGAATTTTGAAACTTCCACATCATTGCATTCCGTTTTTATTTACAATTTGTACTTTGTCCCAACTTTTTTGGAATCGGGGTTGTATGTGCATAACAGTCTGTGGGGTGCAATTGTGGAATGGTCTGGAAAATGAACTCAAAAATAGCACCAACATAAAACTGTTTAAAAAATTATATAAAAACATGTTAATAAAAATATATGAGAATGAGGACAGGCAGACTATATAGGTGATGATGAAATTGAGAGCAAGTCTGTGACTGGTCTTCTTGTATTTAGTGTATAGTTATATGTATGTACTGTATATATGTATTGTATGTGTGTATATATGCATAAGTATCTGTATATATGATTTGATTTGGTCGATATTATACCATGTCGGTATGTCTTGGTATGTTGGTATGTTTTCTTTTTTGTTTGTTGCTTTTGTTTTCTTTTGTATATATAGTTTATTATGGTGGAAAGTGACGTTTGATTAGCGGTGGTATAGAGGGTTAGGATTGGATAAGTTATTACTGCTTCCTAATCCTTTCTGAACATTATTATGTTACTGCCTTGTGGCTACGCTATTCTGCTTGTTTATGACGATGTTTTGATTATTGCATTTTTTATTTACATTTTTTTTATTTTTATATCTTTCTTCTTTATTGTTCAGAATAAAGTAATCAATCAATCAATCAAAAAAAATTTTTTTCATGGTATATCAGATATATTCCATTCAGCTAGCATGATATTGAACTTCGACTTGTTCAATATTTTGCTAGCTGAATGGAATATATCTGACATTCCACTCAACGCCAGCCAATGTTAATTAAATATTTTATATAACTAAATATACAGCAGTGCATTATAGTTTCCTCCCACTTTCTTTTTGCAACCAGTTTCTGCGCCAGACATCAAAATTAAAAAGGAAAGTGAAATACCACTGTTGGAAAAACTATAAACTTTATCTTCTTCATCTTCATTGTAGTCATCCTCTTCATCTTCATCTTCAAGGTTCTCCTCTGAGTCAGCGTCCATGAAGCTGAGCTTGGTGTGGAAGGAGGTAGTGAGGAATGTGGAGAGGTTTGCCATCTGAACTCTACAGGCCAGAGAGACCATGTGAAGTACTGCAATATTGCAGAACATGGAAATAAAGAATGGAAATCATTTTCTAACCTCACTCCTGCAAAATAGCCATCCTGAAGCTTTCTCAAAGTGGATAGGATGCAAGGGTCGATGCTTTCACCGTCCTCCACTATAACAGCCGGAAAAACAGAAATCTTACACTCTCATTTCAGGTGGATTTGAGTGCCACAATTTAAAATCTGCATGTATGTGAAAGCATTTTGACTGTAATCTCATTTCACTATTACCCAGCATGCTTTGTGTAATCGGGAAAGTGAGCGTGGGTCTGCCAGTCATCCGCCAACAGGAAGAGAGGTAGGCCAACTCGGTCCTCAGCATCTCCACTATCATCTGATTATCCAGAGCCAGGTAGAAATGATACTGATCAATGAACTAAAGAGAAGAAAAGATAAAATCAGTATTTAGGTTTTGTTGTTGTTTTCATTCCACATTCAGTTATAAGCAGTGATAGTAAGTGAAACATACTATCTGAATTAGGACTGCACAATTTATGGTAGCTTCATCATTTGGGATGAAATAATTAAATTATTTGACTTAATTAATCGATGCTATTATGAGCCAACATTAAATATCGGTTTTATTTTTTCATTCTACAGTTGAAGGAATGAAAACATATAATATACAATCTACAAGAAAAGATGCCTTTTGCTGTTTTAAATTGATCAAACGTGTGCTAAAATTATTTAGTAACTAAACTGGCCAAATAATTATAATAAATAATTATGATTTAAATAATAATCTCAAGTTATTTTAACCAATTTATCCATAATTTGGCAGCCAGATAGTGGATGAAAATAAAATATAGTCGTTATAAAAGACATAGTTCATGAATGATCCTAAGATTGAGAACATTAAAGCATATACGCAGAGCCATGGCCTCACTTTCATTTATAAATGCCTTGAGACCTCAAAACTATTCCTATGCTATTCTTAAGAGTTAACAATAAATCTAATATAGTAATTTTTACGATTAAAGTGATTTATATAGGTAGCGGTCTGAGTGAATGACTGACGTCCGTGACGTCACAGCAGGAAGTCTATCGGTCTCATTGCCATTTCCGCTATACTAAAACACAGAGCTGACTGCAACTCCAATCCTCCATTTTGAGCTAATTTATCGCCATGCCGTGTAGATGTGCCAGCAACACGACAGAAGCTGGATTTATGTTGCATTCGTGGCCCAAGAATGTTCAAACTGCAAAGATTTGGACACGTTTTGCAAGAAGTTCACGGGCACATTGGGTAGCTACGAAGCGGTCTCTCCTCTGCTCTGCACATTTTACTGAAGATTCGTATGAGACGTCTGATCTGCTGAGGAGCGTTGACTATAAGCCCGTATTGAAAGAGGGTGCAGTACCAACAATTAAATAAAATTACAAGAAAAAGTATTTATTTTATTTATTTTTTAAAAGGAAAGTAAGTTCAGTTGCACCAGTTCTTCTGGAGTGTGAGTCGAGGGTTGTTGGTAAAACCCGGGACGGAACGTGACATATTATCGCTCGGGCAGTGACCTCCCCACGGTTGTTGCTAAAACCAGTGACGTTCTGTCCCGTCCCGCGTTTTAGTAACTGCTTGAGCCGAGCAGTAATGGCGGAGTACTCCGTATGGAGAAAATGGAGAATGAGTGGACTAGCCATCCAATGTCTTTACTGGATATCGCTGCCATCTCGCCCTTATGTGGAAGAAGCGAATGAACGGAGAACTGAACGAACAACTGAAAGTCAGATTGTTTCAAAAACAATCGGCCACAAGATCGGCCTTCAAGAAGCGAGAACACAGACGGGTAAGCTCCGACTCTCATTTGGATATAAAACAACAAAAACACGTTGTTTACCTGCATTTAGATTAATACATGTCATTTGTATTGTGTATTTAAGTTGCCGGTATAAGATTATTTAATTTGCTTCAGAATGTGATTGTCTCAGTTCGTCTGATTATTTAATTAGCCTTTTACGTTTTATCAGTGAAAATGCATGCATGTACATGTATGTTACACAAGTTATAACACCTTTTAATGAGCGTCAACCAGGGGCGATTTCTCAGAGACAACAAGGGAAGCCGAGCTTCCCCTAAAACTCTCTCCCCAAACTGCGGCATCTACGACGTTGAATTCTCATTAAAACAATAACTTGCATAACATATGCCCAAGATTGTATTTACGTTCATAACTATCCTGTAACTTACTTGAGTGATGTCTGACAAACTTGCAGTTCGCTACGAGAATCACCTTTGCTGCCAGGCTGTAACCAGTGTTGCCAGATACTGCTGACGTTTTCCAGCCAAAATATGTTCAAAACCCTCCAAAATGCACTTAAAACTGCCCAATCTGGCAACACTGGCTGTAACCTTTCTTATTTCAATGGGCTCTATGGCTGGCAGCCGGGTATCCGTTGCAGTCTATGAGAGGGCTCTGAACAGCCAATTTCGGCTAGTTGTTATTGGTTAAAATCGACAAAATCGTCACTTCCAGGGAAGCCGGGCTTCTCTGGGACTAAACGAGACAGTGGGAGGGACAAGAAGCCGGGCTGATGAAGGATTATTGGAGGTAGTGTTTGAAAGACATGAGGAGGGCGGTACTTCGGCGAGGAACACGGAAGTATGATCAGTCAGTCCCCAGCGGATGTCGAGAAAGTGTAGTCGTGTGCCAAAGTGCTGTCCGACTTTCTTTTCATATAAACGTTTCTTCTCATTGATGTCTCTGTACATTACTCTGTAAATAAATGTAAATATTACTGGTTGTGCTCCGTTAACTTTCATCCATTCTATCAGTTTGATCATTCGTGAATTCACTCGTTTATTTCATTTGTAGTTCAATCTGGTTGTAGGCTAGCTTGAGCCTTATTGGGATCTGCAGTGCTAGCTGCTAACAGAAATTGGTGAAGTCTCTGGAAAGCACAACCAGCTAGTATGACAGGGTCACAGACCATTTTCTGGAAAAGGAGCGGAGGGCAGAATTTGTGTATAAATAGTGTGCATCATATAATGCTCATGAATCTGAAGTGTGTATATTGTTCAGTAATGTTAAGAGAATGGTGGGCTCTGTGTTATAGGTTATACCTGGGTATAATATTCAAGGTTCTGTGTGTTGCATAGCCTACCTGGTTATGGATTTCCAGACTGTGTTGCAGAAGATGTTCAAGGATGTGTTGCACAGCTGGGTGTTGTGTTAAAGACTCTGTGTTGCATATCAGGGTATGATGTTCAAGGCTCTTCGTTGAATAGCCAGTGATTTTTGGATGTTTGATATTTTTGATTAAGGATATGAGGCACTAGCCTGGCAAGCCAGACTATAACATGAAATGTACAAGCAAAAATACTTTCTGCCACTAGGTAGGGTTGTCTAGTTCACTATGCTAATGGGGCACACCTTTCTATGCTTTGATATCCGGCCTACAGGTTTTACGATGAATGCGTAAAATGGGCTTCCCCTGTTTTAAAAACCAGCAGCCGCCACTGGAGTCAACCCACAATCAATGAAGTCAAGTCAGTCTTAGTTGAGCAAGTCGGTAAAGGTATTTCTTACTTTCACCATAAATTTTTATTTATATGACTTGGGTCTATAGCTGTCAAAGGCCTCGGCCTTAAAACCGGTTACCGCTGTGACGTCACGCACTCAGGGCTGGCTAGCTCAGCAGGGCAGCTCGAATGCCAACTTTGCGGTCGATTTTAACTCTCAAAAAAGTATATATATATATATATATATATATATATATATATATATATATATATATATATATAAAAAATACACATTTTATTCCCATTTATGCAGCATACAAGAGTCAAGGGTGGAGATACTATCCACTCAGAAATGTATTTAAAAATAAAGGTTCTGCGTATCTGCTTTAAATATTTATCTTTACCTGTGGGGTAAAAGTGTAGGTATGATTCCTGATCTCATAGAACTTGGAAGTCCCAAGAACACCAATGTGTCGATACGGCCGCCCAGTCAAATTCAGCTTCCTACAGTTTCCTGTGCATATAAACTTTGCTTGAGTGAAGAGTTAGGTGTGTTTTACATAATGCACATTTGCAGTCCAGGGGCCTCACATATTGTATAAATAATGCATATGCACAAAATGGGTCTCGAAATGTGTCATATCACACACACACACACACACACTGGGATGTAGTATAAAGAAATACTCATCAGGAAATTGTGCGTATAGATGCAGCATTTTGGAGCCAGCAGGTACATATTAATGACATCCATGGTAAAATAACAAAAAGTGTGCAGAATGTTTACCCAGCTTGACGTAGATGTGGCTCAGAATACGAGCTGACATGATTCGGATGGGCTGGACCTCGGACACAGTCTGCACCTCTATTCCATTCTCCCTGAGCAGTGCCTGGATCTCCTCCGTTTCTGCAACTACACTGACTGGAAAAGAAAACACAAATCTGGAGAACTTGCCTATTTGAACATAACTGCAAATATATACATTTCTATGATTAAACAGAAATGTTTGTTTACCTTGGACAACAATATCTGGTTTGAAGTCAGTAGAGAACCTTCTGTTTAGAGGATCTATCTCTCCAGGAGCAAGAAATCCCTGGTTGGAGAAATAAAGAAATACACTTTTTTTTTTTAACAAAGAACGATGTGATGCATTAAAAAAAAAAATCTATACAGCATGCAGGACAGGATGACACCGTTATCAGACCATATTTATTTATTCAGCGTTTGAGCTGCTGTACCTCCACTAGCAGGCTGCTCAGAATATAGAGAGACTGTCCCCATAAGTGAGGCAGCTGGCCTGTAGCTACACGATCCACACTG